>NC_134401.1:120778663-120982344 GCF_050003625.1 Haematobia irritans
AATTGGGGTTCCCTAACTCCATTCGTTCGCATTTAATGAACGGATATGTCAAATCCACGCACTTTCCACAAACTTTTCGTTTTGTGGAAAAACACGTTCAAAAAACTAAAAATTTTCAAATTTTCAATGATCGATATATCGAAAACTAAGCATTTTTGACAAAATTGTTACTAAATACTTTCTCTTTAAAATACACTTTTTATAACCAGTATCTACTTTTTTGTAACATTTTGTGAAAAATGCAACCATTTTCAAAAAACAAGCTGAAAATATTCAAACTTTCAATGATCGATATCTCGAAAACTAAGAATTTTCGACAAAATTATTACTTAACATTTTGTCTTTAAAATACACTTTTTATCTCCAATTTGAACTTTTTTGTAACATTTTGTGCAAAATACAGCCATTTTTTAAAAAAGAGCTAAAAATATTTAAATTTTCAATGATCGATATCTCGAAAACTAAGCATTTTTAACAAAATTGTTACTGTTTACAATCAAACTTAAAAAGTGTCACATTTAAATAACTACAAAATTGATAAGTTGGCAGCACTGACACCCCCGCGTTGTGTGTTGTTATCAGTGATGGGATTTATACAATGTGTGGTACAAACTCAAAGGGTACTTTTATGCATGGACAATCATCACCACTGATTCGATATTTTTATTTTATTGTTGCTACACAGAAATTTGATACTCTTTATTTAAAATATACTGCTGCCTTTCTTGCGTTTGACAATATGCAACAGTTTCAACATTTTTGTAGTGAATTATGGGCGGACATAACTTTTCTTAAAAAAAGCTAAAAATATTTTAAGTTTTTAATTATCGACATCTCGAAAACTAAGCCTTTTTCACAAAATTTTTAATTAACATTTTCTCTTTACAATACACTTTTTTACCCAATATGTGTTATTTTGTTACATTTTGTGACAAATGCAGCCTTTTTCAAAAAAAGTGAAAAAAATATTTAAACTTTAAATGATTGATATCTCGAAAACTAAGCATTTTTGACAAAATTGTTAATTAAGATTTTCGCTTTAAAATACACCTTTTAATACCCAATATGCACCTTTTTGCTACATTTTGTGACAAATCCAGCAATTTTCTAAAAAAAACGCTAAAAAAATTCAAATTTTCATTGATCGAAATCTCAAAAACAAAGATTTTCTTACAAAATAGTTACTTAACATTTTCTCTTTAAAATACACTTTTTATCCTCAATATGCACGTTTTGTTACATTTTGTGAACAATGTAGTCATTTCCTAAAAAAAAAAACTAAAAATATTTAAATTTTCAATAATCGATATCTCGAAACCTAAGCATTTTTGACCAAATTGTTACTTAACATTTTCTCTTTAAAATATATTTTTTATGCCCAATATGCACTTGTTTTGTTCCATTTTGTGAAAAATGCGGTCATTGTCTAAAAAATGCTAAAAATATTTAAATTTTCAATGATAGATATATCGAAAACTAAGCATTTTTGTCCAAATTGTTACTTAACATTGTTTCTTCAAAATACACTTTTAATGCCCAATATGCACTTTTTTTGTTACCTTTTGTGAAAAATGCAGTCATTGTCTGAAAAAAGGTAAAAATATTTAAATTTTCAATAATCGATATCTCGAAAACTAAGCATTTTTGACCAAACTGTTACTTAACATTTTTTCTTCAAAATACACTTTTAATGCCCAATATGCACTTTTTTGTTACATTTTGTGAAAAATGCAGTCATTGTCTAAAAAAGCTAAAAATATTTAAATTTTCAATGATCGATATTTCGAAAACTAAGAATTTTTGGCAAAATTGTTACTTAACATTTTCTCTTTAGAATACACTTTTTATGCGTAATATGCACTTTTTTTGTTCCATTTTATGAAAAATGCAGTCATTGTCTAAAAAAAGCAAAAAATATTTAAAGTTTCAAAGATCGATATCTCGAAAACTAAGCATTTTGACCAAATTGTTACTTAACATTTTCTCTTTAAAATACACTTTTTTCCCCAATATTAACTTTTTGGTTACATTCATGTTTACAATCAAACTTAAAAAGTGTTACGTTTGAATAGCGCTCATCTTATGTTTACTGGGAAGCTGACTAGAAATAACTACAAAATTGATAAGCTGGCAGCACTGACACTCACGCGTTGTATGATGTTATCAGTGATGGGATTTATAAAATGTGTGGTACAAACCCAAAGGGTACTTTTATGCGTGTACAACCATTCGATTCGATATATTTATTTTATTGTTGCTACACAGAAATTTGATACTTTTATTTAAAAAATACTGCTGCTACTGCATTTGACAATACGCAACAATTTCACATTCTTTGTAGTGAATTATGGGCAGACAATACTTAAATTTTGAAGGGTTACATTATGAAAAAACTGCAGCCATTTTCTAAAAAAAAGTTAAAAATATTTTAACTTTCAATGATCGATATCTCGAAAACTAAGCATGTTTCACAAAATTGTTACTTAACATTTTCTCTTTAAAATATACTTTTTTACCCAATATGAACTTTTTTGTTACATTTTGTGAAAAATGCAGCCATTTTCTGAAAAAAAGCAAAAAATATTTAAACTTTCAATGATCGATATCTCGAAAACTAAGCATGTTTCACAATATTGTTACTTAACATTTTCTCTTTAGAATACACTTTTTTACCCAATATGGACTTTTTTTGTTACATTTTGTGAAAAATGTAGCCATTTTTGAAAAAAAGCAAAAAATATTTAAACTTTCAATGATTGATATCTCGAAAACTAAGCATTTTGTGCCAAAATTGTTACCTAACATTTTCTCTTTAAAATATACGTTTTTACTCAATATGAACTTTTTTGTTACATTTTGGGAAAATGCAGCCATTTTCTGAAAAGAGCTAAAAATATTTAAACTTTCAATGATGGATATCTCGAAAACTAAGAACTTTTCCCAAAATTGTTGCTTAACATTTTCTCTTTAAAATACACTTTGTTACCCAATATGGACTTTTTTTGTTACATTTTGTGAAAAATGTAGCCATTTTTGAAAAAAATGATACAAATATTTAAACTATCAATGATTGATATCTCGAAAACTAAGCATTTTTCCCAAAATTGTTACTTAACATTTTCTCTTTAAAAAACACTTTTAATGCCCAATATGCATTTTTTTTGTTACATTTTGAGAAAAATGCAATCATTGTCTTAAAAAAAGCTAAAAATATTTAAATTTTCAATGATCGATATCTCGAAAACTGAGCATTTTTGACCAAATTGTTACTTAACATTTTCTCTTTAAAATACACTTTTTATGCCCAATATGCACTTTTTTTGTTACATTTTGTGAAAAATGCAGTCATTGCTTAAAAAAGCTAAAAAATTTTAAATTTTCAATGATAGATATATCGAAAACTACGCATTTTTGTCCAAATTGTTACTTAACATTGTTTCTTCAAAATACACTTTTAATGCTCAATATGCACTTTTTGTTACATTTTGTGAAAAATGCAGTCATTATCGAAAAAAAGCAAAAAATATTTAAATTTTCAATAATCGATATCTCGAAAACTAAGCATTTTTGACCAAATTGTTACTTAACATTTTCTCTTTAAAATACACTTTTTTCCCCAATATTAACTTTTTGGTTACATTCATGTTTACAATCAAACTTAAAAAGTGTTACGTTTGAATAGCGCTCATCTTGTTTACTGGGAAGCTGACTAGAAATAACTACAAAATTGATAAGCTGGCAGCACTGACACTCACGCGTTGTATGATGTTATCAGTGATGGGATTTATAAAATGTGTGGTACAAACTCAAAGGGAACTTTTCTGCGTGTACAATCATCACCACTGATTCGATATTTTTATTTTATTGTTGCTACACAGAAATTTGATACTCTTATTTAAAAAATACTGCTTCTACTGCGTTTGACAATATGCAACAATTTCACATTCTTTGTAGTGAATTATGGACAGACAATATTTAAATTTTGAAGGGTTACATTATGAAAAAACTGCAGCCATTTTCTAAAAAAAAAGTTAAAAATATTTTAACTTTCAATGATCGATATCTCGAAAACTAAGCATGTTTCACAAAATTGTTACTTAACATTTTCTCTTTAAAATATACTTTTTTACCCAATATAAACTTTTTTGTTACATTTTGTGAAAAATGCAGCCATTTTCTGAAAAAAGCAAAAAATATTTAAACTTTCAATGATGGATATCTCGAAAACTAAGCATGTTTCACAAAATTGTTACTTAACATTTTCTCTTCAAAATACACTTTTTTACCCAATATGAACTTTTTTGTTACATTTGGTGAAAAATGCAGCCCTTTTCTGAAAAAAGCAAAAAATATTTAAACTTTCAATGATCGATATCTCGAAAACTAAGCATGTTTCACAAAATTGTTACTAAGCATTTTTTCTCTAAAATACACTTTTTTACTAAATATGCACTTGTTTGTTACATTTTGTGAAAAAAGCAGTCAAAAGTTTTAAACTTTTAATGATTGATATCTCCAAAACTAAACACTTTTGACAAAATTGTTACTTAACTTTTTCTCTTTAGAATATACTTTTTATGCCCAGTATGCTTTTTTTGTTACATTTTGTGAAAAATGCAGTTATTTTCTAAAAAAAAGCTAAAAATATTTAAATTTTTAATAATCTATATCTCAAAAACTAAGCATTTTGGACTAAATTGTTACTTAACATTTCCTCTCTAAAATACACTTTTTATCCCCAATATGTAATTTTTTGTAGCATTTTGTGTAGAATGCAGCCATTTTTTAAAAAAACTAAAATATTTAAACTTTCAATGATCGCTATCTCGAAAACTAAGAATTTTGAACAACATTTTTACTTAACATTTTCTCTTTAAAATACACTTTTTTACCCAATATGAACTTTTTTGTTACATTTTTTAATACAAAATTTATTGTATAATGAATATATGATATATGTTTCAAGTTGAATTCATGTTTAGAATTATATTTACAATCAAACTTAAAAATAACTACAAGCTGGCAGCACTGACACTCACACGTCTTATGATGTTATCAGTGATGGGAATTATCAACTGTGTGGTATAAAAGACAAAGGGTACATTTGTGCGTATACAATCATCACTACGGATTCGATATTTTTATATTATTGTTGCTATAAAGAATTTTGATACTCTATATTTAAAAAATTCTGATGCTTTTGTTGCATTTGACAATATGTAAAAGTTTCACCATTTTCATAGTGAATTATGGGCGGACATTATTTAAATTTTTACGGGTTACATTTTGGGAAAAAATGCAGTCATTTTCTACAAATAGTTAAAAATATCTAAATTTTCAATGATCGATATCTCGAAAACTAAGCTTTTTTAATAAAATAGTTACTTAAAATTTTCGCTTTAACTTACACTCTTTATACTCAATATGCACTTGTTTGTTACATTTCGTGAAAACTGCAGCCATTTTCTAAAAAACAGCTAAAAATATTTAAACTTTCAATGATCGATATCTCGAAAACTAAGCTTTTTGACAAAATTGTTACATAACATGTTTTCTTTACAATACACCTTTTATGCCCAATACGCACTTTTTGGTTACATTTTGTGATAAATGCAGACATTTTCTAAAGAAGCTTAAAATATTTAAACTTTCAATGACGTATATCTCGAAAACTAAGCATTTTCGACAAAAGTGTTAATTAACATTTTCTCTTTAAAATACACTTTTTAAGTTCAATATGCAATTTTTTGTTACATTTTGTGAAAATGCAGTCATTTTCTAAAAAAAAGGCTAAAAATATTTAAATTTTCAATGGTCGATATCTCGAAAACTAAGCATTTTTGACAAAATTGTTACTTAACATTTTCTCTTTAAAATACACTTTTTTACCCAATATGCACTTTTTCGTTACATTTTGAGAAAAAAGCAGCCATTTTCTAAAAGACATGGGTAAAAACTTTTAAACTTTTAATGATTGATATCTCGAAATCTAAGCACTTTTGACAAAATTGTTACATAAATTTTTCTATTTAGAATATCCTTTTTGTGCCCAGTATGACCTTTTTTGTTACATTTTGTGAAAAATGCAGACAGTTTCTAAAAAAAGCTAAAAATATTTAAATTTTCAATGATCGATATCTCGAAAACTAAGCATTTTCGACAAAAGTGTTAATTAACATTTTCTCTTTAAAATACACTTTTTAAGTTCAATATGCAATTTTTTGTTACATTTTGTGAAAAATGCAGCAATTTTTGACAACAGGAGAGCTAAAAAGATTTCAACTTTTAATGATTGATATCTCGAAAACTAAGCCTATTTGAAAAAATTGTTATTTAACATTTTCTCTTTACAATACACTTTTTGACTCAATATGAACTTTTTGTTACATTTTGTGAAAATTCAGGCATTTTCTAAAAAAGCTAGAAATATTTAAACTTTCAATGATCGATATCTCGAAAACTAAGCATTTTTGATAAAATTGTTACATAACATGTTTTCTTTAAAATACACCTTTTATACCCAATACGCACTTTTTGGTTACATTTTGTGATAAATGCAGACATTTTCTAAAGAAGTTTAAAATATTTAAACTTTCAATGATCGCTATCACGAAAACTAGGCATTTTTCACGAAGTTGTTGCTTAACATTTTCTCTTTAAAATATACTGTTTTACCCAATATGAACATTTTTATTACATTTTGAGAAAATGCAGTCATTTTCTGAAAAAAAAAAAATATTTAGACTTTCAATTATCCATATTTCGAAAACTAAGCATTTGTGACAAAATTGTTACTTAACATTTTCTCTTTAAAGTTCACTTTTTATGCCAATTATACACTTTTTTGTTAAATTTTGTGTAAAATTCAGCAATTTTTGAAAAAATCGAAAAATATTTGAACTTCGAAAACTAAGCATTTTTTGTAAAATTGTTACTTAACATTTTCTCTATAAAATACACTTTTTTCCCCAATATGAATTTTTTGGTTACATTTTTTAATACAAAATATATTGTATAATGAATATATGAATAAATACTTGAAGGTGAGCCGTTTCAAGTTGAATTCATGTTTAAAATGATGTTTACAATCAAACTTTAAATTGTTACCTTTGAAAAAAGCTGATCTTGTGTTTACTGGGAAGCTAAGACCTTGGAAGCTAAATAACTACAAAATGGTGAAGTGGCAACAATGACACTCACTCATCATGTGATGTTATCAGTGATGGGAATTGTAAAATTATGGTACACAGTTAAAGGGTACTTTTGTGCGTATACATCATCACAACTGATTTGATATTTTTATTTTATTGTTGCTATACAGAATTTTGATACTTTATATTTAAAAAATGCAAAAGTTTCACCATTTTTGTTTACACTTTTTATGCCCCATATGCACTTTGTTATTACATTTTGTGAAAAATGCAGCTATTCTCTAAAAATGCTAAAAATATTTAAACTTTCAATAATCGATATCTCAAAAACTACGCTTTTTCAATGAAATAGTTACTTAACATTTTCGCTTTAAAATACACTTTTTATGCTCAATATGCACTTTTTTCGTTTTGTGAAAAAATGGAGCCATTTTCGAAAACTAACCATTTTTGACAAAATTGTTACATAGCATGTTCTTTCTAAAATACACTTTTTATGCTCAATATGCACTTTTTAGTTACTTTTGGTGAAAAATTCAGCCGTTTTGCAAAAAAGGTAAAAATATTTAAATTTTCAATGTACGATATCTCGAAAACTAAGAATTTTTGACAAACTTGTTACTTAACATTTTCTCTTTAGGATATACTTTTTTATCCAATATGAATTTTTTGTTACATTTTGTTAAATATGGAGCCATTTTCTTAAAACAGGCAACAAATATTTAAATTTTGATCGATATCTCGAAATCTAAGCATTTTTGGCAAAATTGTTACTTAACATTTTCTCTTTAAAATACACATTTTATCCCCAATATGCATTTTTTACATTTTGTGAAAAATGCAGTCATTTTCTAAAAAAAGCTAAAAATATTTAAATTTTCAATGATCGATATCTCGAAAACTAACCAATTGTGACAAAAGTGTTACATAACATTTTCACTTTAAAATACACTTTTTATGCTTTTTTGTTACATTTTGTGGAAAATGCAGCCATTTTCGAAAAAGCAGCTACAAATATTTCAACGTTTAATGATGGATATCTAGAAAACTAAGCATTTTTGACAAATTTGTTACTTAACATTTTTTTTAAATATACTTTTTATGCTCAATATTCGAAAAAAAGAACTAAACATATTTTAACTTTTAATGATGGATATCTCGAAAACTAAGCATTTTGATAAACTTGTTACTTAACATTTTCTTTTTAAATTATACTTTTTATGTCCAATATGCACTTTTTTGTCACATTTTGTGATAAGTGTAACCATTTTCTAAAAAAAGATAACATTATTTAAACTTTCAATGATCGATATCTCGAAAACTAAGCATTTTCGACAAAATTGTTACTTAACATTTTCTCTCTAAAATACACTTTGTATGCCTATTATGCACTTTTTGTTACATTTCATGAAAAATGCAGCCATTTTCTTGAAAGCTTAACATATTTAAAGTTTCAATGATCGATATCTCGAAAACTAAGCATTTTTGACAAAATTGTTACTTAACATTTTCTCGTCAGAATACACATTTTATACCCAATATGCACTTTTGTGAAAAATTCAGCAATTTTCCAAAAAGTGTAAACGATCGATATGTCGAAAACTAAGGCTTTTCGACCAAATTGTCTTAACATTTACTCTTTGAAATACACTATTTCCAAAATGCGTTTTTTAAAATTTTTCAAAAATGTTTTAATATTTGATTTTCAAGGATCTATAATTTGAAAATGAAAAGCTTTTAACAAAAGATTTTTCTTAACATTTTCTTTTTCAAAAAAAGTTATATGCGTTTTTAATTTGGTTTTTGTGTTGCATATAGGTATGTATTTGTTTAAGCTTTATTCCACCATGTTCAACATATTTCTTCAAAATTTTGGCAAATTAAAAGTAATTCCCACATAATTTGGAAATGTATTATATGCATTTGAATTTATATTGAAAATTATGTTTACCATCAAACTTAAAAAGGGTTGCATTTGAAAAACGCTCATCCTGTGTTTAAAAGGAAGCTAAGATCAGAAATAGCTGCATAATAAATAGACTCTATATTAAAAAAATTATGATATTTCCCATACTGTTTGCGTTTCTTGCGTTTAACAATAAGCAAAAGTTTCACCAGTTTTGTTGTGAATTATGGGCGGACAATATTTAAATTTTAAAATGTAATGTTAGTTAGAAGGAGGGTTAAAATTTATTCAAATTTTGGTTGAAAAATATCCACAACAATTTAAATTTTTAATTTGCCTCATATAGAAAATTGCTAGACAAATTATTGAGTAGCGATGCATTTCGATTTGAAGATTACAATTGACGAATTATTGCTAATGTATAGAATTTTACTGTTGAGGGTAATTATAAAGATGTTATTTTTACTCATGTGAAAAATGTTTGACGAAATGTAGAAGTTAAGCATTTTTCAAACGTTTGTATTTATTGGCATTGTACCAGTAGTCAGAATGCGAAGTCGGTATATTTAACGGCGGTAAAAATTGCCCCAAATTATGTGCAAGGTGGCAATCCTTCAACGCTTTATGTGTTGCGCATAGAATGGGGACATGTACTCAAAATCTGCGGTATATAGGAGGAAGTCCCGAAAATATGCGGAAAAGAGAAAATCGGTTAAATATCGGGGAAAAATCAACGAAAATTAATAATTTTGTGTGTAATAAGTGTCAAAAAAAATATTGAACAGAATTAACCGGCAATAATGTCATAATTTTTGTGTCCCCAAAACATGCGTTAGACATATATATATATATATATATATATATATATATATATATATATATATATACATATATATATATATATATATATATATATATATATATATATATATATATATATATATATATATATATATATATATATATATATATATATATATATATATATATATATATATATATATATATATATATATATATATATATATATATATATATATATATATATATATATATATATATATATATATATATATATATATATATATATATATATATATATATATATATATATATATATATATATATATATATATATATATATATATATATATATATATATATATATATATATATATATATGGGAGCTATATCTAAATCTAAACGGATTTTAATGATATTTGGCAGGTTTGGTTGATACCACAGAAGGTTACCTTTTGCTAAATTTGAGTAAGATCGGGTAATAATAAGTGCGTTTTGTGGCCAAATTTGGGAAAAATCGGGCGATACATATATATGGGAGCTATATCTAAATCTAAACCGATTTCTTTGTGCTAAATTTGACGATAATCGGTTTGTAAAAAGCGCAACGTAACCCCATTTGTCGAAATCCGGCGATACATATATATAGGAGCTAATCTAAATTTGATCCGATTTCTTCCAAATTCAATAGCATTCGTTCTTGTACCCAAAAAACACCCTGTACCAAATTTCATTTAAATCAGTTAATAATTCCGACCGGCATACTGCGAACAACAAGTACATGGACACACGGACAGATACCAAGCGCTAGATCGACTCTGGAGATGATTCTGAGTCGATCGGTATATATTTTATGGGCTCTAAAATCAATATTTCTGCTAGGCACATTTTTTTTGGCATATCAAAGTTATTATACACACGCCACTATGTGGTTTAGGGTATAAAAAGAGAAAGATGCTTTGGCCGCTAAGACCATAAGACGTCAATATTTTACTTCTATCGAAAATTTAGTAAAAATTTTATTTCTATAGCAAACTTTATCCAAATTTTAGTTTTATAGAAAATGTTATCAAAACTTATTTCTATACAAAAATTTATCAAGATTTTATTTCTATAGAAAATTTTGTCAACATTTTATTTCCATAGAAAATTTTGTCAAAATTTTATTTCTATAGAACATTTTGTTTCTATAGTAAATTTTGTCAACATTTTATTTCTATAGAAAATTTTATTCCAATAGAAATTTCTCTCAAAATTTTATTTCTATAGACAATTTTGTCAAAATTTTATTTCTATAGATAATTTTATCAAAATTTTATTTCTATAGAAAATTTTATTTCTACAAAAAAATTCTGTCATAATTTTATTTCTATAGAAAATTTTGTCATAATTTTATTTCTATAGAAAATTTTGTCAAAATTTTATTTCTAAAGAAAATTTTTCTAAAAATGTTATTTCTATAAAAAAATTTGTCAACATTTTATTTCTATAGAAAATTTTATTTCCATAGAAAATGTGTCAACATTTTATTTTATTTCTATAGAAAATGTTGTCAAAATTTCATTTTTATAGAAAATTTTGTCAAGAATTTATTACCATAGAAAATTTTGTCAAAATTTTATTTCCATAGAAAATTTTGTCAAAATTTTATTTCCATAGAAAATTTTGTCAAAATTTTATATCTATAGAACATTTTTTCAAAATTTTATTTCTATAGAAAATTTTGTAAAACTTTTATTTCTATAGATAATTTGTCAAAATTTTATTTCTATAGAAAATTTTGTCAAAATTTTATTTCTATAGAAAATTTTTTCAAAATTTTATTTCCATAGAAAATTTTCTCAAAATTTAATTTCTATAGAACATTTTATTTCTATAGAAAATTTTATTTCCGTAGAAAATTTTGTCAAAATTTTATATCTATAGAAAATTTTTTCAAAACTTTATTTCTAAAGAATATTTTGCCAAAATTTTATTTCTATAGACAATTTTGTCAAAATTTTATTTCTTTAGAAAATTTTGTCTAAATTTTATTTCCATAGAAAATTTTGTCAAAATTTTATTTCCATAGAAAATTTTGTCAAAATTTTATTCGAAGCAATTCGAAGCCCAATTCATGAATTTTTGCCATCGTTCCCAATGAGTTGTGGCACGGTGCGTTGTCTTCGTGGAACAACACTTTTTGCTTCTCCATATGGGGCCGTTTTGCCGCGACTTCGACCTTCAAACGCTCCAATAACGCCATATAATAGTCACTGTTGATGGTTTATCCCTTCTCAAGATAATCGATAAAAATTATTCCATGCGCATCCCAAAAAACAGATGCCATTACTTTGCCAGCGGACTTTTGAGTCTTCCCACGCTTCGGAGACGGTTCACCTGTCGCTGTCCACTCAGCCGACTGTCGATTGGACTCAGGAGTGTAGTGATGGAGCCATGTTTCATCCATTGTCACATATCGCCGGAAAAGCTGGGGTGTATTAAGAGTTAACAGGTGCAAACACCGCTCAGAATCATCAACACGTTGTTGTTTTTGGTCAAATGTGAGCTCGCGCGGCACCCATTTTGCACAGAGCTTCCGCATATCCAGATAGTGATGAATGATATGACCAACACGTTCCTTTGATATCTTTAAGGCCTCTGATATCTCGATCAACTTCATTTTACGGTCATTCAAAATAATTTTGTGGATTTTTTTGATGTTTTCGTCGGTAACCACCTCTTTCGGGCGTCCACTGCGTTCACCGTCCTCCGTGCTCATTTCACAACGCTTGAATTTTGCATACCAATCAATTATTGTTGATTTCCCTGGGGCAGAGTCCGAAAACTCATTATCAAGTCAAGTTTTTGCTTCCACTGTATTTTCCCTTCAGAAAACAGTATTTTATCAAAACACGAAATTTCTTTTTTCCATTTTTTTCACAATAACAAAAGTTGCTTCACAAAAGAGCGTCTTTCTCTCATCTCACAAGCTAATTGACATACAGACGTCAAATTTTGACACGAATCATTTGAAGGTTGGTACTATATAAAAATAATATGCATTTAATACCAGCGACGCCATCTATGTGTCAACCTGTTAAAACTTCCATAACTATGTACCCCTTACTGTTCTTACATATGGAAATGCGGGTTATCTCCCAATCCTATACCACTCATACCCCACAAACAATGTTTACTAATACAGTAGGGGTGGTTTAGGGTATAATATAGTCGGCCTCGCCCGACTTTCTACTTTACTCACTTGTTATCATAAAAGTTTGACAAAATTTTTCTTTGGACTTATAGGATGATCCAATGCTACGAAATAAGTCCTTACATTTTTAAATTCTAGAAATAAGCAGGCATAATTAAAATTTTGTTTATTTTTTTTAATTTTAATTATGTCAACAGATTCACAAATGTTTGTGGCTTAACATAAGAACGAAACCGATAATAAATGCATGGGGATTCTTTTCTCTATCGCGGTCAACCGTTTTTAAGGTTCGTAAGTAGTCCTTTATTAGTCATGCATATATTAAATAAATTTTTGTTTTTTCCCCTTTATCATAATCTCTACATTCAGTGTTCAACGTTTATTGCGCATCTTTTCATGATATTAGTACAATTCAAACTGATGGATAATAGTGAATAATAAAGTAAACAAATATATTTTTATACAATATTAATGTGTGTTTTATTACATATTTAGCAAAAACAAGTATATACGGCCGCAAGTTCGGCCAGGCCGAATCTTATGTACCCACCACCATGGATTGCGTAGAAACTTCTACGAAAGACTGTCGTCCACAATCGAATTACTTGGGTTGTGGTATCTTAAAACTTCTTAACATCGTTTTCTAAATTTTGAGTTAGTCCATACGTGGTATATATTAGACAAAAAGGTATGTATAGATAAGTCTACAAATAATTTCGAATTGATATGGACTTTTGCACGGTACGTAGAGAGCTAGAATTTTAATATGGGGGTCGCTTATATGTGGGCTAAACATATACAATTATGAACTTGATATGGACCAATTTTTGTGTGATTGGGGATCGATTTATCTGAGGGCCATATATAACTATAGACCGATATGGACCTAGTTAGGCATGGTTGTTAACGACCATATACTAGCACAATGTACCAAATTTCAAGCAGATCGGATGAATTTTGCTTCTCCAAAAGGCACCGGAGGTCAAATGTGGTGATCGGTTTATATGGGAGCTATATATAATTATGGACTGATAGGAACCAATTCCTACATGGTTGTTGGATACCATATAAAGGGTGATTCTTTTGAGGTTAGGATTTTCATGCATTAGTATTTGACAGATCACGTGGGATTTCAGACATGGTGTCAAAGAGAAAGATGCTCTGTATGCTTTGACATTTCATCATGAATAGACTTACTAACGAGCAACGCTTGCAAATCATTGAATTTTATTACCAAAATCAGTGGCAGAAAATCCGCTTTTTTATCGACAAATTTTGTTCAGCGATGAGGCTCATTTCTGGTTGAATGGCTACGTAAATAAGCAAAATTGCCGCATTTGGAGTGAAGAGCAACCAGAAGCCGTTCAAGAACTGCCCATGCATCCCGAAAAATGCACTGTTTGGTGTGGTTTGTACGCTGGTGGAATCATTGGACCGTATTTTTTCAAAGATGCTGTTGGACGCAACGTTACGGTGAATGGCGATCGCTATCGTTCGATGCTAACAAACTTTTTGTTGCCAAAAATGGAAGAACTGAACTTGGTTGACATGTGGTTTCAACAAGATGGCGCTACATGCCACACAGCTCGCGATTCTATGGCCATTTTGAGGGAAAACTTCGGAGAACAATTCATCTCAAGAAATGGACCGGTAAGTTGGCCACCAAGATCATGCGATTTGACGCCTTTAGACTATTTTTTGTGGGGCTACGTCAAGTCTAAAGTCTACAGAAATAAGCAAGCAACTATTCCAGCTTTGGAAGACAACATTTCCGAAGAAATTCGGGCTATTCCGGCCGAAATGCTCGAAAAAGTTGCCCAAAATTGGACTTTCCGAATGGACCACCTAAGACGCAGCCGCGGTCAACATTTAAATGAACTTATCTTCAAAAAGTAAATGTCATGGACCAATCTAACGTTTCAAATAAAGAACCGATGAGATTTTGCAAATTTTATGCGTTTTTTTAAAAAAAAAAGTTATCAAGCTCTTAACAAATCACCCTTTATTAACATCACGTACCAAATTCCAACCGAATGGGAAGAATTTTTCTCTTCCAAAGGGCTCTGGAGGTCAAATCTGGGGATCGGTTTATATGGGGCCTATATATAATTATGGACCGATATCGACCAATTTTTGCATAGGAGTTTGAGGCCATATATTAACACCACGTACCAAATTCCAACTGAATCAGGTGAATTTTGGTCTTCCAAGAGGTTCCGGAGGCCAAATGTGGTGATCGGTTTATATGGGGGTTATATATAATTATGAACCGATGTGGACCAATTTTTGCATGGTTGTTAGAGACCATATACTAACAGCACGTACCAAATTTCAGCCGGATCGGATGAAATTTGCTTCTCTTAGAGGCCTCGCAAGCCAAATCGGGGGATCGGTTTATATGGGGGCTATATATAATTATGGACCGATGTGCACCAATTTTTGCATGGTTGTTAGAGACCATATACTAACACCATGTACCAAATTTCAGCCGGATCGGATGAAATTTGCTTCTCTTAGAGGCCTCGCAAGCCAAATCGGGGGATCGGTTTATATGGGGGCTATATATAATTATGGACCGATGTCGACCAATTTGTGCATTGTTGTTAGAGACCATATACTAACACCATGTACCAAATTTCAGCCGGATCGGATGAAATTTGCTTCTCTTAGAGGCCTCGCAAGCCAAATCGGGGGATCGGTTTATATGGGGCTATATATAATTATGGACCGATGTGGACCAATTTTTGCATGGTTGTAAGAGACCATATACTGCCACCATGCACCAAATTTCAGCCGGATCGGATGAAATTTGCCTTTCTTAGGGGCCTCGCAAGCCAAATCGGGGGATCGGTTTATATGGGGGCTATATATAATTATGGACCGATGTGGACCAATTTTTGCATGGTTGTTAGAGACCATATACTACTACCATGTACCAAATTTCAGCCGGATCGGATGATATTTCCTTTTCTTAGATGCCTCGCTAGCCAAATTTTGGGGTCCGTTTATATGGGGGCTGTACGTAAAAGTGGACCGATATGGCCCATTTGCAATACCATCCGACCTACATCAATAACAACTACTTGTGCCAAGTTTCAAGTCGATAGCTTGTTTCGTTCGGAAGTTAGCGTGATTTCAACAGACGGACGGACGGACATGCTCAGATCGACTCAGAATTTCACCACAACCCAGAATATATATACTTTATGGGGTCTTAGAGCAATATTTTGATGTGTTACAAACGGAATGACAAAGTTAATATACCCCCCATCCTATGGTGGTGGGTATAAAAATAATAATGGAATACTTAATAATATAATTTATAAAAAAAACTCAATGATAAGGGATTTCTTTTTTATAGACTAGTTTGAACGGCGTTCCACATTGTAGTGGAACTGCTTTGAAACACTCAGAAATGTCACCAGCATTACTGATCCACCGCTGAGAAACTTTTTGGTGTTTGGTCGGAACTGGGATTGAACCCATTGAATACAAGACGGGCATGTTAACGGTGCTATAAAATATATCAATTAGGTTAACTTTATTTAATATTTGCTATGACTAAGTGCATATTCATGGAATAATCCATACGTAAATATATCTGCATAGATTGCTATAGTATGTATTTCAATCCAGGTAGACATGATGGGCTTGTCACGATTACATTGTTGCAAATGATTAGCAATTGGCTGGTGTAAAGTGATATTTAAAGGGATGTTATCCAGGAATATAGCCTCATAGTTGTGGCAGGATGCATTGTTGTTACCACACACGTGTATGTATATCAAAATGGCTACCTCTGATTAATACACGCAAAGAAAATTTCCTTAAAATTGAGTCAACCAATGCAAATGTTTACGCAAAGCATACAATATTTCATTCTTTACAAAAAGTTTCATTTTAATAACGAGAAAAAAACACACTAAACTTTGGAAAGTCTTTCGTTTTTTTTTTTATTAAGATGTGTAACAAAATTTTCTTAATCCTATGTATACGTTAGAAATTCCAGAAGCTGACAATATTAGAACTAAATAAAACTAATATATAAGCCTACTAAAAATTTATAAGGAATATTTTCATAGTAATTAAGCACATTTAACTATTGACTGGAATGGTACCATTGCCATAAGTTGATATTTTTCTGTCTAGTTCGTTGAATTGGATCATTATAATAATGTAGCTCATTATGGATGATAAAAGCTGAAAAATAGATTAAAAGAATAGAAAAACAAAAAATTGTTATTAGCGATGACATAAACAAACCAGAAAGGATGAAGATCCTCGATGGGAGCTATAAACACAAAAAAAACTATTTCCCTACACAAAAAAAAAAAATCTGATTCTATCACGAAATTAATTGATCCAATTAATTTTTTAATTGAAATGTCTTCAATCACAGAAATGATAGTATAAATTAATTAAAATTTATTGAAAGTCAATTAAAAAATAATTTATCCAATTAAACAATTATTTGATACTATTAATTTTTGTGATTGATTTTTATTTCAATTAAAAAATTTGTTGAATCAATTACATTTTTAATTGAATATTTTTTTTGATTTTTTTTCTGTGCAGAGAACGAGATTTTAGACAAAAGAATTCCCCCCTGTGAAGTATTTTCTTTTGACCCAACTTAATGATTGTCGATTGTATTTAAATAAAAAACAAGTATATATGGCCGTAAGTTCGGCCAGGCCGAATCTTATGTACCCTCCACCATGGATAGCGTAGAAACTTCAACTAAAGACTGTCATCCACAATCGAATTACTTGGGTTGCGGTAACACTTGCCGATGGCAAGGTATCTTAAAACTTCCTAACACCGTTTTCTAAATTGTGAGTTAGTCCATACGTGGTATATATTAGACACAAAAAGGTAGGTGTGGGTAAGTCTACAAATAATTACGAATCGATATGGACTTTAGCACGGTACGTAGGGAGCCAGAATTGAATTATGGGGTTAGCTTATATGGGGGCTATATACAATTATGAACTTGATATGGACCAATTTTTGTGTGATTGGGGATCAATTTATGTGAGGGCTGTATATAATTATAGACCGATATGGACTTAGTTAGGCATGGTTGTTAACGGCCATATACTAGCACAATGTACCAAATTTAAACTGACTCGGATGAAATTTGCTCCTCCAAGATGCTCCAAAACCAAATCTCGCGATCGGTTTATATGGGGGCTATATATGATTATGGACTGATATGGACCACTTTTGGCATGGTTGTTAAATATCATATACTACCAACACGTATCAAATTTCAACCAGTTCGGATGAATTTTGCTTCTCCAAAAGGCACCGGAGGTCAAATCTGGGGATCGGTTTATATGGGGGCTATATATGATTATGGACCGATTTCGAGCAATTTTTGCATGGGTGTTTGATGCCATATATTAACACCATGTACCAAATTTCAGCCGGATCGGATGAAATTTGCTCCTCCTAGAGGCTCCGAAAGCCAAATCTGGCGATCGGTTTATATGGGGGCTATATATAATTATGGACCGATGTGGACCAATTTTTCCATGGTTGTTAGAGACCATATACTAAAACCATGTACCAAATTTCAACCGGATCGAATGAAATTTGCTTCTCTTAGAGGGTCTGCAAGCCAAATCTGAGGGTTCGTTTATATGGGGGCTATACGTAAAAGTGGACCGATATGGCCCATTTGCAATACCATCCGACCTACATCAATAACAACTACTTGTGCCAAGTTTCAAGTCGATAGCTTGTTTCGTTCGGAAGTTAGCGTGATTTCAACAGACGGACGGACGCACGGACGGACATGCTCAGATCGACTCAGAATTTCACCACGACCCGGAATATGTATACTTTGTGGGGTCTTAGAGCAATATTTCGATGTGTTACAAACGGAATGACAAAGTTAATATACCCCCATCTTATGGTGGAGGGTATAAAAAAACAAGTAAATAAAATCAAAAGTATTTGAGATATGTGTCGCCAGATATCGGCTATATAGATTTTCTTTAAAATTTATGTTTTGGGTACTTTATGCTAGCAAACAAACTTTAATCCATTCGTTTCTCCTTCTTCATGTGCTATAAAAGTCATTTAAGTACGTGTTAATGTGGAAAAAAACATGTGGTTTTTCATATCGATTTTTTGCAATGACAGGAAACGACACTATATGTTTCGAAAATCCTTTTCGGGAATATGTTATAAGATTGTCGCTTGGATATTTTTTCCAAAACAATATTTGACCGAAATAATAAATAATTTAATTAACTTTATAAAAAAATTTAATTAACTTCATAAATAATTTAATTTAATAAATA
Source organism: Haematobia irritans (assembly GCF_050003625.1). Lineage (NCBI taxonomy): Eukaryota > Metazoa > Arthropoda > Insecta > Diptera > Muscidae > Haematobia > Haematobia irritans. The sequence continues at coordinate 120,798,029 of NC_134401.1, forward strand.
ATTTATATGTATGTTTACTTACCTTAAAAATTGTTCTACTATTCATTGCAAACATCCCCATAGCATTCAATATTGGTTTCTGTTGTAAATGCTTCCACATGATTTTATTTATCTAGGATAGACATAATCATTGAATCAATGAATACATTTAGAGACATTTTAATATGAATTGAAAATCTGTAAAATACAAAATGTTGAAATAATAAAAAAAGAAACACGGAGAGTATAGAAGGGATGTACGGAGAGAAGAGTAAGAGTCAGAGATCAATATGTCTATCAAAGAAAAACACATTTTTTTGTCAAAATTCGTTTTTATTATTCAACATAGTTCCCTTCAAGAGCAATACAACGATTATAACGACCTTACAATTTTTTGATACCATTTTGGTAGTACTCCTTCGGTTTTGCCTCAAAATAGGCCTCAGTTTCGGCGATCACCTCTTCATTGCAAATTTTTTCCCTGCGAGCATCCTTTTGAGGTCTGAGAACAGGAAAAAGTCGCTGGGGCCAGATCTTGAGAATACGGTGGGTGGGGAAGCAACTCGAAGCCCAATTCATGAATTTTTGCCATCCTTCTCAATGGCTTGTGGCACGGTGCGTTGTCTTGGTGGAACAACACTTTTTTCTTCTTCATATGGGGCCGTTTTGCCGCGATTTCGACCTTCAAACGCTCCAATAAAGCCATATAATAGTCACTGTTTATGGTTTTTCTCTTCTCAAGATAATCGATAAAAAATATTCCATGCGCATCCCAAAAAACAGAGGCCATTACTTTGCCAGCGGACTTTTGAGTCTTCCCACGCTTCGGAGACGGTTCACCGGTCGCTGTCCACTCAGCCGACTGTCGATTGGACTAAGGAGTGTAGTGATGGAGCCATGTTTCATCCATTGTCACATATCGACGGAAAAACTCGGGTGTATTACGAGTTAACAGCTGCAAACACCGCTCAGAATCATCAACACGTTGTTGTTTTTGGTCAAATGTGAGCTCGTGCGGCACCCATTTTGCACAGAGCTTCCGCATATCCAAATATTGATGAATGATATGACCAACACGTTCCTTTGATATCTTTAAGGCCCCTGCTATCTCGATCAACTTCATTTTACCGTCATTTAAAATCATTTTGTGGATTTTTTTGATGTTTTCGTCGATAACCATCACTTTCGGGCGTCCTCTGCGTTCACCGTCCTCCGTGCTCATTTCACCACGCTTGAATTTTGAATACCAATCAATTATTGTTGATTTCCCTGGGGCAGAGTCCGGAAACTCATTATCAAGCCAAGTTTTTGCTTCCACCGTATTTTTTCCCTTCAGAAAACAGTATTTTATCAAAACACGAAATTACTTTTTGTCTATTTTTTCACAATAACAAAAGTTGCTTCACAAAAGACGCTCTAGCTCACAAACTAATTGGCTTACAGACGTCAAATTTTTACACGAATCATTTGAAGGTTGGTACTATATAAAAATAATATGCATTTAATACTAGGGACGTCATCTATGTGTCAGACCGGGGACTTATTAGCCAACCTGTTATGATGGCTATATACAATTATGAACTTGATAAAGGGTGATACGGTCAAAATTTGGTCAAGGGAAAACGCGTGTAAACCGGTGAAATCGTTTATTTAAAAAATCAAATTAAATTTCTTTTTCAAGTTCAATTAGTATAAAATTCAGGAAAAATATTCAGTTAGGCTTTCGCTTTTCCAAATCCGAATTGCTGGGCCTCACGCTGGACACCTGCCATCAGATTTTGTACAGCCACCTTGTCCACCTTCTTCGCCGCAGAAAGCCAGTTTGCCTTGAACTGCTGCTCGTCCTTAGCAGTTTTTTGGTCTTCTTCAGGTTCCGCTTGACAATAGCCCAGTATTTCTAAATTGGGCTCTGGCGTGTTGGGAGGGTTCTTGTCCTTGGGAACCACCTGAACGTTGTTGGCGGCGTACCACTCCATGGCCTTTTTACCGTAATGCCAAGATGCCAAATCCGGCCAAAACAGTACGGAACAACCGTGTTTCTTCAGGAAAGGCAGCAGACGTTTATTCAAACACTCTTTCACGTAAATTTCTTGGTTGACAGTCCCGGAAGCTATGAAAATGCTGCTTTTCAAACCACAGGTACAGATGGCTTGCCAAACCAGATATTTCTTTGCGAACTTTGACAGTTTTATGTGCTTGAAAATATCTGCTACCTTTCCCCTTCCTTTTGCCGTATAAAAGTCCTATCCCGGAAGCTGCTTGTAGTCGGCTTTGACGTCCATTACCACGCAGTCAAACTTCGTCAGCATCGTCGTGTACAGCCTCCGGGATCGCGCTTTGGCCGTCGTATTTTGTTTATCATCGCGATTTGGAGTCACTACCTTCTTGTAAGTCGATAGTCCGGCTCGTTTTTTTGGCACGATGCACGGTTGTAGACGATACACCCAGCTTATTTGCGGCATCTCGGAGAGAGAGGTTACGGTTTCGCTTGAAACTACCGGCAACTCTCTTTGTCGTCTCAGCGGCTTCCGGTTTTCGATTTCCCGCCGATCCAGACTTCCTGGCTGTCGACAAACGTTCCCCAAACACTTTAATTACATTTGTAACGGTTGATTTGGCAACTTTTAGCGATTTTGCCAGCTTTGCGTGCGAGTAGCTCTGATTTTCGCGATGCGCGAGCAAAATTTTGATACGCTGCTCTTCTTGCTTGGACGTCATTTTGACAACTGAAGAGTGAATTCCAAAATCAAAATAGGAGCAACATTCTACACACACACACACCTTCAATATGAGGGGTGTTACGTCAAGTTTATATTGACCAAATTTTGACCGTATCACCCGTTATGGACCAATTTTTGTGTGATTGGGGAGGTCTATATCTCTATAGACCGATATGGACCTAGTTAGGCATGGTTGTTAACGGTCATACACTAGCACAATGTACCAAATTTCAACTGACTCGCATGAAATTTGCTCCTCCAAGAGGCTCCAAAACCAAATCTCGGAATCGGTTTATATGGGGGCTATATATGATTATGGTCTGATATGTACCACTTTTGGTATGGTTGTTAAATATCATAAACTAACACCACGTACCAAATTTCAACCAGTTCGGACGAATTTTGCTTCTCCAAAAGGCGCCGTAGGTCAAATCTGGGGATCGGTTTATATGGGGCTATATATAATTATAGACCGATTTCGACCAATTTTTGCATGAGTGTTTGAGGCCATATATTAACACCACGTACCAAATTTCAACTGAATCAGATGAATTTTGGGGGCTATATATAATTATGGACTGATATAGCGCAATTCCTGCATGGTTGTTAGAGACCCTATACTAACACCACGTACTAAATTTCAATCAGATCGAATGAATTTTGCTTCTCTAAAAGACACCGAAGGTCAAATCTGGGGATCGGTTTATATGAGGGCTATATATAATTATAGACCGATTTCGACAAATTTTTGCATGAGTGTTTGAGTCCATATATTAACACCATGTACCAAATTTCAACTGAATCAGATGAATTTTGGTCTTCCAAGAGGCTCCGGAGGTCAAATCTTGGGATCGGTCTATATGGGAGCTGTATATAATTATGGACCGATGTGGGCCAATTTTTTCATGGTTATTAGAGACCATATACTAACACCATGAACCAAATTTCAGCCGGATCGGATGAAATTTGCTTCTCTTAGAGGCTCAGCAAGCCAAATCGGGGGATCGGTTTATATGGAAGCTATATATAATTATGGACCGATGTGGGCCAATTTTTGCATGGTTGTTAGAAACCATATACTTACATCATGTACCATATTTCAGGCGGATCGGATGAAGTTAGCTTCTCTTAGAGGATCCGCCAGTCAAGGGTCCATTTATATGGGGGTTATACGTAAAAGTGGACCGATATTGCCTATTTGCAATACCATCCGACCTACATCAATAACAACTACTTGTGCTAAGTTTCAAGTCGATAGCTTGTTTCGTTCGCAAGTCAGCGTGATTTCAACAGACGGACGGACGAATGAACTTTATGGCATTATTTTAATTTACAATTAATTATTATTCGACCTTTTTGGACAAAATAGATTAAGAAACTTGATCAATAGTCATTGAAAAGAAAACGCCAGATACAAATATTTACAAGCCTGACTGTACATGTTTCAGTTCGGACGAATGAACCTTTCCACAGCCTTTAGTATAGATCTGGGTGGGATAGATAACTCAATTTTGGGTCCTTTAGACTAACTTCTTATGGAGAAAACATCTAGGAATTTTCCTCTTACAAATTCAATCAGCTTTACTCCCACAGTGCATCATCTCGTCCCTATATCTTATTTCTATTTCGTTTTGTTAGTGCAGTTATGTTGACTTACCATATTGCATTTCATTCCTGATTTTGGCGATATCTTTGATATGATATGAATTGTTTTATTTGCCTGAAATAAAAATATGGTAACGTTGGATATAATTAAAATTTAACAAATAACAAAAGATTTAATGATAAAGGTATCCACGAGCGTTTTAAAATGATAAGAATCAATAAACAAAGTTATTTAAATAAATTTACTGTTCTAGTATGATTGAAGAAATCAAGATCATATGGCCTGGGTGAAGACTCATTACTTATATATCTTGAAATTCCTTGCACGATTTTTTCTAGACAATATAGCCTATAAGGCGAAAAGTTGAATCCTATACCTACTAACAAGCACAATTTCTTCCAAATTAATTTCTATGCCGTAACAGTTGTGTTCATCAGTTTGCTCCATCAGACGCACGATATCCAAAGGTAATTATCTTATTTGAAAAGTTTTTATACCTACCACCATAGAATGGTGATGGGGGTATTATAAGTTTGTCATTCCGTGTGTAACACATCGAAATATCGATTTCCGACTATATAAAGTATATATATTCTTGGTCAGGGAGAAATTCTAAGACGATATAAGCATGTCCGTCTGTCCGTCCGTCCGTCTGTCTGTCGCTTGTAATCACGCTACAGACTTCAATAATGGCGCTATCGTCCTGAAATTTGAATTTAACATGGGCTAGTCATAGGACGGATGTCCACCATTTCACTTAAGGTTTGCTCCGAATTCAGTGTTTTCGATGTGAATTAAAAAAAAAATTGTGATATTTTGTCAAATAAATATTTTTTTAATTTGTTTATGATTTTTTAATGCATCCGAGCTTGTCTGAAACATAATTTTAATGGTAATTTTTGGTAATTTTTAATTTATCTTGTGTATTATCTGAAAACACTGATATTGAAATGTATAGCACTTAATAAGACAATTTGATAACTTGTGAGTGTAGTATTGAAATTCTTACCTCATTGATTAAAACATTACACTTGAATATCATCACATATATAATAGTCCATGGTAAGCTCCAAATTGCTATTACGACAACAAATATAACTATGTACCAAATACTTTCTTCGAAATTATTCATGAATAGCGATATTATCAAATAGGGTCCGGATGGAGCCGAGAGTAAAATATAGGAAAATATCAGCAATACTATAAATCCATAGCATTGATTTAAAATTTCATGACAAAGTCGCAACAATTGATATCGATTTTCAATTACAAGTCGAAATTTTTCCCGGGTTTCAAATGTGGTGTCCATTGCTAGGAATTCCAAATGAACATTTGTCTCGCGAATATCAATTATGAAAATATTTACAATGCTCATATAAATTGAAATAATAATTCCAAATATCATTTCAATAGATGACTCGACTATTAGGTACGAAAGATTTACAGTCCAATGGCTCAGAAATTGATAATAACTTGCAACTGAGTTAAAGAAAGTCGTGATAGAAATTATAGCATATGCATAAAACTGTTTACGACTAGAATTTTCTCTATTGCACTTTTCATTATGATACTTTAATAATTTTTGCATGCAGGAAATATTTTTGGAACGATTTAGGTGGAAATATCCATAGGTGCAGGAAATAAATAAACAACTGCTTCCAAATAATAATATTGTATGGTGATTTCCAGTCCCGGTATATTCCGAAAATTGGAAATTTTGTGGTTGTAAACAACAATTCACTAAAATGGAAATATACAGTAATTGTATAAGAAAAAATACTATCTTGGCTCTTTTTTCATGGGTGCGGTTGAAAATAATACTCAATTTCTTATTATTATCCTGTTGGCAGTAGCAGGTTAGCAAACCTAAGTAATTCAATGTTTTAATGTGTAAATACAGTTCTGGATAGGACGACATGTCAAACTATACTACTGACTATACAGTTAAGTGAAATTGAAATTAATTTCGAGTGAAGCAAGTTGATATCATTCTACAACAATCTAGCTTTAATATTTAATGTGATAAAGGAATATTGAATAATGATAACACCATCAACAAATGTCTTTTCCGATAAGTGTAGAGGCAGACAAAAGTTATTAGATGCAACCTTGGTCTTGCAGGGCCTGCACTATAGGATAACTGATATTAAAGCTAATATGTGAACTGTTCCGAGCATTGAACAAATTGGGGAGCTGATGAAGGCTCGCTTAAGGCAGAATGTCCTCGAGTAGCCCCTTAGGAAAAAACTACAAAACCATTGTGCTACAAAGACAAAAAATTCCGTGGTTAAACTAAAGCTAAATTTAACTTATTTTTATTACAAAAAAAAAACAAGTATATACGGCCGTAAGTTCGGCCAGGCCGAATCTTATTTACCATCCACCATGGATTGCATAGAAACTTGTACTAAAGACTGTCATCCCCAATCGAATTACTTGGGTTGTGGTAACACTTGCCGATGGCAAGGTATCTTAAAACTTCCTAACACCGTCTTCTCAATTGTAAGTTAGTCCATACGGGGTATATATTAAAAAAAAAAAATAAAAAAGACCGATTAAATACGTATATAATTCAGTTTGACAAATTTTCTATAGAAATAAAATTTTGACAAAATTATCCATAGAAATAAAATTTTGACAAAATTTTCTATAGAAATAAAATTTGGACAACATTTTCTACAGAAATAAAATTTTGACAAAATTTTCTATAGAAATAAAATTTTGACAAAATTTTCTATGGAAAGAAAATTTTGACAAAATTTTCTATGGAAATAAAATTTTGACAAAATTTTCTATAGAAAGAAAATTTTGACAAAACTTTCTATAGCAATACAATTTTGACAATTTTCTATAAAAATAAAATTTTGACAAAATTTTCTAAAGAAATAAAATTTTGACAAAATTTTCTGTAGAAATAAAATTTTGACAAAATTTTCTATAGATATAACAGTTTGACAAAATTTTCTATAGAAATAAAATTTTGACAAATTTTCTATAGAAATAAAATTTTGACAAAATTTTCTATAGAAATAAAATTTTGACAAAATTTTCTATAGAAATAAAATTTTGACAAAATTTTCTATAGAAATAAAATTTTGAGAAAATTTTCTACAAAAATAAAATTTCGTGTTGTTGCATTACTATGTAACAAAATGAAATAAAATAAAATTAAGGGACTTGTAAGTTATATGAAAAGATGATGTACGGTGGGAGAAAAGATGATTCAATTTGTAAGAGGAAATTTCCCAAATGTTTTCTCCATAAGGAGTTAGCATAAAGGGCCCAAAATTGAGTTATCTCTCCCAGCCAGATCTATACTAAAGGCTGTGGAAAGGTTAATTCGCCCGAACCGAAACATGTACAGTCCAGGCGTGTATAGATTTGTATCTGGCGTTTTCTTTTCAATGGCTCTATTAACCATGTTCCTTAATCTATATCTGTTCATAAAGCTCGAAAAATAATTGTATAATTAGATATAATGCATTTGGACGTCAATTGCCTGTTTCGGTATCAGGCTAACATGTAATATGACAAAATTTTCTATAGAAATAAAATTGTGACAAAATTTTCTATAGAAATAAAATTTTGACAAAATTTTGTATAGAAATAAAATTTTGACAAAATTTTCTATAGAAATTAAATTTTGCCAAATTTTCTATAGAAATAATATTTTGACAAAATTTTCTATAGAGATAAAATTTTGACTAAATTTTCTATAGTAAGAAAATTTTGACAAAATTTTCTGTAGAAATAAAATTTTGACAAAATTTTCTATAGGAATAACAGTTTGACAAAATTTTCTATAGAAATAAAATTTTGACAAATTTTCTATAGAAATAAAATGTTGACAAAATTTTCTATAGAAATAAAATTTTGACAAAATTTTCTATAAAAATAAAATTTTGACAAAATTTTCTAAAGAAATAAAATTTTGACAAAATTTTCTATAGAAATAAAATTTTGACAAAATTTTCAATAGTAATAAAATTTTGGTAGATTATTTTTGGGGATCGGCGGCTATAATAACTGTAGACCGATATGGACCAATTTTGGCATGGTTGTTAGCGAACATATACTAGCGCAATGTACCAAATTTCATCACGTATCAAATTTCAACCGAATTGGATGAATTTTGCTCTTCCAAAGGGCTCCGGAGGTCAAATCTGGGGATCGGTTTATATGGGGGCTACATATAATTATGGACCGATATGGACCAATTCCTGCATGGTTGTTATAGACCATATACTAACACCATGTACCCAATTTCAACCAAATCGGATGAATTTTGCTCATCCATAAGTCTCCGGAGGTCAAATCTGGGGATCGGTTTATATGGGGGCTACATATAATTATGGACCGATATGGACAAATTCCTGCATGGTTGTTAGAGACCATATATTAACACCATGTACCAAATTTCAACCGGATCGGATGAATTGTGCTCCTCCAAGAGGCTCCGCAAGCCAAATCTGAGCGTCGGTTTATATGGGGGCTATACGTAAAAGTCGTCCGATATGGTCCATTTGCAATACCATCTGACCTACATCAATAACAACTACTTGTGCCAAGTTTCAAGTCGATAACTTGTTTCGTTGGGAAGTTTCAACATACGGAAGGACGGGCGGACATGCTAAGATCGACTCAGAATTTCACCACGACCCTGAATATACATACTTTATGTGGTCTTAGAGCAATATTTCGATGTGTTACAAATGGAATGACAAAGTTAATATACCCCCATCCTATGGTGGAGGGTATAAAAATATTTATTAAATTTGGTTACCGGTTGGTACCGGTTTTTAGCCAGTAACCAATTGTAAAGGAATCCCTCTTCCGTTGGGCTATGATTACCAGCTCGGAACCATCCTCGCGCTACTTTGATGTGGATCCCATGTGATCCTTCTAGTCCGCATCCAGATTCAAGCTTACATTGTTCATATCGTAGTGTCCATATCAACCTTTTTCCTCCGGGAAACGTGTTCTACAAATCGCTCTATGACCTGTCAGTTCCTCTCACTTCTAGATTATATTTCTCAGAGTGACATGTCCAATTTCTTCTTCTTGCGCTGTCCGTCCTTCTGCCCCTTGGCTACATCTAAAAAATGTATGTTCCGCGACCTCTTCCTCGTAAATAACAGGTTGGCTGATAAGTCCCCGGTCTAAAAAAGAAAAACACATTTTTTTTGTCAAAATTAGTTTTTATTATTCAACATATGTCCCTTCAAGAGTGATACAACGATTATAACGACCTTCCAATTTTTTGATACCATTTTGGTAGTACTCCTTCGGTTTTGCCTCAAAATAGGCCTCAGTTTCGGCGATCACCTCTTCATTGCAGCCAAATTTTTTCCCTGCGAGAATCCTTTTGAGGTCTGAGAACAAGAAAAAATCGCTGGGGGCCAGATCTGGAGAATATGGTGGGTGGGAAAGCAATTCGAAGCCCAATTCATGAATTTTTGCCATCGTTCTCAATGACTTGTGGCACGGTGCGTCGTGTTGGTGGAACAACACTTTTTTCTTCTTTTGCCGCGATTTCGACTTTCAAACGCTCCAATAACGCCATATAATAGTCACTGTTGATGGTTTTTCCCTTCTTAAGATAATCGATAAAAATTATGCCATGCACATCCCAAAAAACAGAGGCCATTACTTTGCCAGCGGACTTTTGAGTCTTTCCACGCTTCGGAGACGGTTCACCGGTCGTTGTCCACTCAGCCGACTGTCGATTGGACTCAGGAGTGTAGTGATGGAGCCATGTTTCATCCATTGTCACATATCGACGGAAAAACTCGGGTGTAGTACGAGTTAACAGCTGCAAACACCGCTCAGAATCATCAACACGTTGTTGGTCAAATGTGAGCTCGCGCGGCACCCATTTTGCACAGAGCTTCCGCATATCCAAATATTGATGAATGATATGACCAACACATTCCTTTTATATATTTAAGGCCTCTGCCATCTCGATCAACTTCATTTTACGGTCATTCAAAATCATTTTGTGGATTTTTTTGATGTTTTCGTCGATAACCACCACTTTCGGGCGTCCTCTGCGTTCACCGTCCTCCGTGCTCATTTCACCACGCTTGAATTTTGCATACCAATCAATTATTGTTGATTTCCCTGGGGCAGAGTCCGGAAACTCATTATCAAGCCAGGTTTTTGCTTCCACCGTATTTTTTCCCTTCAGAAAACAGTATTTTATCAAAACACGAAATTCCTTTTTTCCATTTTTTTCACAATAACAAAAGTTGCTTCACAAAAGACGCTCTATCTCACAAACTAATTGACTTACAGACGTCAAATTTTGACACGAATCATTTGAAGGTTGGTACTATATAAAAATAATATGCATTTAATACTAGCGACGCCATCTATGTGTCAGACCGGGGACTTATCAGCCAACCTGTTACAGTTCTCTGAGCTGAATTTCCCCATACGATGCAGTTACTTTCGAAAGTATCTGTGACCAGAGAGCATCTGAGTAATATAATACCTCACTTTCCCATATCTTCTCTCTCGCCATAACTCCATTTGCCCTTAGTCTAGTTCCTCCATCGTTCCTGCTATTTATCTATGGTCTCTGGTTGAATATTCGGTATCAAGTCCTTCGCGCCTTGTTGTTTAGCTTCGAAAAACCTTTTGCCGCTCAATTGCCTGGAAGTCTATTGGGATCGCTGAAGTGATTCTCTGAACAGCCTTTGTATGTAGTGAAAGCAGCATTTTCGCTCTTTACCGTGTCTGTAGGGTCGACGCAATGATTTCACATCCATTGAGGAGTATACTGTTTGTCATCTGCATGAGTATCCTTTTTATACCCTGCGCCACACTGTGGAACAGGGTATTATAAGTTAGTGCATATGTTTGTAACACCCAGAAGGAGACGCGATAGACAAATGGTGTCTTTGGCAATAATGCTCAGGGTGGGTCCCTGAGTCGATATAACCATGTCCGTCTGTCCGTCCGTCCGTCCGTCTGTTTGTGAACACATTTTTGTGATCAAAGTCTAGGTCGCAATTTAAGTCCAATCGCCTTCAAATTTGGCACATGTTCCTGATTTGGGTCAGAATAGAACCCTATTGATTTTGGAAGAAATCGATTCAGATTTAGATATAGCTCCCATATATATCTTTCGCCCGATACGGACTTATATGGCCCCAGAAGCCAGATTTTTGGCGGAATTTGGTTGAAATTTTGCACTAGCAGTACAATTAGTAGTATAGTCAAGTGTGCAAAATTTGATTGAAATCGGTTCAGATTTAGATATAGCTCCCATATATATCTTTCGCCCGATATGGACTAATATGGACCCAGAGCCAGAGTTTTATCCCGATTAGCTTGAAACTTTGCACAAGGAGTACAATTGGTAGTATAGTCATGTGTGCCAAATTTGATTGAAATCGGTTCAGATTTAGATATAGCTTCCATATTAATTTTTCGCCCGATATGGACTTATATGGCTCCAGAAGCCAACATTTTGGCCCAATTTGGTTGAAATTTTGCACAGGGAGTAGATTTAGCATTGTAGCTATGCGTGCCAAATTTGGTTGAAATCGATTCAGATTTAGATATAGGTGCCATATATATCTTTCGCCCGATATGCACTTATATTGACCCAGAGCCAGAGTTTTATCCCGATGAGCTTGAAATTTTGCACAAAGAGTACAATTGGTAGTATAGTCATGTGTGCCAAATTTGATTGAAATCGGTTCAGATTTAGATATAGCTCCCATATATATGTTTTTCAGATTTCGACCAATATGGTCAAAATACCAACATTTTCCTTCTTAAATCGCCACTGCTTAGTCGCAAAGTTGTAAAAATGACTCTAATTTTCCTAAACTTCTAATACATATACATCGAGCGATAAATCATAAATAAACTTTTCCGAAGTTTCCTTAAGATTGCTTCAGATTTAAATGTTTCCCATATTTTTTACTAAAATTGTGTTCCACCCTAGTGCATTAGCCAACTTAAATTTTGAGTCTATAGATTTTGTAAAAGTCTATCAAATTCTGTCCACATCGAGTGATATTTAAATGTATGTATTTGGGACAAACCTTTATATATAGCACCCAACACATTTGACGGATGTGATATGGTATCGAAAATTTAGATCTACAAAGTGATGCAGGGTATAATATAGTCGGCTCCGCCCGACTTTAGACTTTCCTTACTTGTTCTATTTAGAAGAGAGCCTTCTATGTTTGACAGCAGCTTGCTCAGTCGCGACCTTATCGTACACACAAAACAAAAATCTTATTCAATCACGAAATTAATTGATCCAATCACAGAAATTATAGTATCAATTAAAAAAATAATTGAAAGTCAATTGAAAAATTTATTGATCCAATTAAAAAATTGATTGATACTAATAATTTTTGTGATTATTTTTTGTTAAAAAAAAATTTGTTGAATCAATTAAATTTTTAATTGAATATTTTTTTAAACTTAAATAAGACTTTTTTTGGTAAGAATTTTCATTAAATTTTTTCTGTGTAGCAGCTTTCTCCGTTGCGTACTATATCTGCTTGGAGTTCGTTAGTTTGAATCCAAGCTACTTCGAGTTCAGACTGACTGACTGGTTGGGATTAAAATGTCGTCGTATGTCCATCTCTATTTCTAGAGGCAAATGCGTGTCGTTAGTAGTAGCAGTTCGGACTTTTGCATGGCTTATTGTAGACCATGCATATCTATTCAGTCTTTAGCGCTTATGAAGGTTTCTCGCCCTTATCACTGCGTCTCAACGTAGCCAACAAGGAGTGTATCGTCTGGCATGGGTATTTCAGTATTTCGTCGTATGTCGCATTGCATAGATCTGCTGCAAGGATTGGGCGCTGAGCGGCACCTGAGGTCGCTTCCATTCTTCTTTGGCCCTGTTAGTGTCATAAAGGGTGATACGGTCAAAATTTGGTCAATATAAACTTGGCGTATTTCTTTCAATTTTGCATATAAAAAAACCTGAACACCCCTCATTTTGAAGGTGTGTGTGTGTAGAATCTTGCTCCTATTTTAATTTTGGAATTCACTCTTCAGTTGTCAAAATGCCGTCCAAGCAAGAAGAGCAGCGTATCAAAATTTTGCTCACGCATCGCGAAAATCCGAGCTACTCGCACGCAAAGCTGGCAAAATCGCTAAAAGTTGCCAAATCAACCGTTACAAATGTAATTAAAATGTTTGGGGAACGTTTGTCGACAGCCAGGAAGTCTGGATCGGGGGGGAAATCGAAAACCGGAAACTTAGACGACAAAGAGAGTTGCCGGTAGTTTCAAGCGAAACCCTAACCTCTCTCTCCGAGATGCCGCAAATAAGCTGAGTGTATCGTCTACAACCGTGCGTCGAGCCAAAAAACGAGCCGGACTATCGACTTACAAGAAGGTAGTGACTCCAAATCGCGATGATAAACAAAATACGACGGCTAAAGCGCGATCCCGGAGGCTGTACACGACGATGCTGACGAAGTTTGACTGCGTGGTAATGGACGACGAAACCTACGTCAAAGCCGACTACAAGCAGCTTCCGGGACAGGAGTTTTATACGGCAAAAGGAAGGGGAAAGGTAGCAGATATTTTCAAGCACATAATATTGTCAAAGTTCGCAAAGAAATATCTGGTTTGGCAAGCCATCTGTACCTGTGGCTTGAAAAACAGCATTTTCATAGCTTCCGGGACTGTCAACCAAGAAATTTACGTGAAAGAGTGTTTGAATAAACGTCTGCTGCCTTTTCTGAAGAAACACGGTTGTTCCGTACTGTTTTGGCCGGATTTGGCATCTTACCATTACGGTAAAAAGACCATGGAGTGGTACGCCGCCAACAACGTGCAGGTGGTTCCCAAGGACAAGAACCCTCCCAACACGTCAGAGCTCCGCCCAATTGAGAAATACTGGGCTATTGTCAAGCGGAACCTAAAGAAGACCAAAAAAACTGCTAAGGACGAGCAGCAGTTCAAGGCAAACTGGCTTTCTGCGGCGAAGAAGGTGGACAAGGTGGCTGTACAAAATCTGATGGCAGGTGTCAAGCGTGAGGCCCGGCAATTCGGATTTGGAAAAGCGAAAGCCTAACTGAATATTTTTCTTGAATTTTATACTAATTGAACTTGAAAAAGAAATTTAATTTGATTTTTTAAATAAACGATTTCACCGATTTACACGCGTTTTCCCTTGACCAAATTTAACCGTATCACCCTTTATATCAAAAATCGATCATAAGATAGTCGTTCAATATCTTCGTTAAGAATTTCGGAATGTCTCCAGGTTGTAAAGGGTGATTTGTTAAGAGCTTGATAACTTTTTTTTAAAAAAAACGCATAAAATTTGCAAAATCTCATCGGTTCTTTATTTGAAACGTTAGATTGGTCCATGACATTTACTTTTTGAAGATAATTTCATTTAAATGTTGACCGCGGCTGCGTCTTAGGTGGTCCATTCGGAAAGTCCAATTTTGGGCAACTTTTTCGAGCATTTCGGCCGGAATAGCCCGAATTTCTTCGGAAATGTTGTCTTCCAAAGCTGGAATAGTTGCTGGCTTATTTCTGTAGACTTTAGACTTGACGTAGCCCCACAAAAAATAGTCTAAAGGCGTCAAATCGCATGATCTTGGTGGCCAACTTACCGGTCCATTTCTTGAGATGAATTGTTCTCCGAAGTTTTCCCTCAAAATGGACATAGAATCGCGAGCTGTGTGGCATGTAGCGCCATCTTGTTGAAACCACATGTCAACCAAGTTCAGTTCTTCCATTTTTGGCAACAAAAGGTTTGTTAGCATCGAACGATAGCGATCGCCATTCACCGTAACGTTGCGTCCAACAGCATCTTTGAAAAAATACGGTCCAATGATTCCACCAGCGTACAAACCACACCAAACAGTGCATTTTTCGGGATGCATGGGCAGTTCTTGAACGGCTTCTGGTTGCTCTTCACTCCAAATGCGGCAATTTTGCTTATTTACGTAGCCATTCAACCAGAAATGAGCCTCATCGCTGAACAAAATTTGTCGATAAAAAAGCTGATTTTCTGCCACTGATTTTGGTAATAAAATTCAATGATTTGCAAGCGTTGCTCGTTAGTAAGTCTATTCATGATGAAATGTCAAAGCATACTGAGCATCTTTCTCTTTGACACCATGTCTGAAATCCCACGTGATCTGTCAAATATTAATGCATGAAAATCCTAACCTCAAAAGAATCACCCTTTATATTACGACTGTCCACCTTAGGCCATTGACAACGTTCTTAATATCTAGCGCCGACAGTAGAATTATAGATGTGGAAGAGTGACTGCCCTCTTGATACTTCCTTAAGGGATCCTAGCAGGGCTGTGGAGTCGGAGTCGGAGTCTTGGAGTCAGAGTCTGAAGATTTGGCTGGAGTCGGAGTCGGAGTCGTAAAAATTTTGCTCGACTCCGACTCCGGCTAAACCAAATTTTTTAAAACACTTCACATTTTTGTAACTAAAAAAGTTTTTACGCAAATTAGTTTCCAATGCGTTATGCATTCGATCAATGTACACCACGATTGGAAATAAAAATCAACTTCCAATTACGGCTATCATTTTATGTTTCCTAGAATGTTAGACTAGCAAATGGGCTGGATCGATCCATTTTAATCCCCATATCAATTTATTTGAAATAATTCGAACAATAATTCGAATTTATTGTTTTTAATTTTATTTTAAGGCTATATACCTACACACATATGACAGAAAAAATTGTCAAAGGTGTTTTTTATAGAAAATTTTGTTACTATTGTATTTATATGGAATGTTTTGTCAAAATTTAATTTCTATAAAAAAATTATTCGAAATATTATTACTATAGAAATTTTTTTTCCTATAGAAAATTAAGTCAACATTTATTTCTATAGAAAATAAAAAATAAAACAAGTATATACAGCAGTATGTTCGTCCGGGCCAAATCATAAATACCCACCACCATGAATCAAATATACTAATTTCCTTAGAAAATTTCATGGGGGTTTGATGACAGATCAGTTTAACCAGTTCGCATCCCGAAAATAAATGCAAAGATTTTACCTATCAGATTCCGGATTTATAAGAACTATTTTTGTTTGAGTTTTAAAGGAATCATAAACATATCCTGTAAATGTGCAAGAAAATTAAGAAAAAATACCTTGATTTGAAATCTAAAATCTATAGTACACCAACTGCTTTATGATTACGAGAAGTAATATCTGGCAAATTTACATTCATGGTAAATGCACCTTCTGTATCCTCAATATCAGAAATCGGTCTATATGGAGGCCTTACCAGCGTTGCAACAACGAATTTTTATTTTGGACCAAATTTTTCCAAAATTCGTACCAGGGGACCAGTTTTCTAATTTAAATTAAAATAATTTAAAAGTTCCAATTTTTCTAAAATTTTTCTTCGAAAGAAAATTTTTTCAAAATTTTATTTCTATATAAAATGTTGACCTCATTCTATTTCTATCGAAAATTTTGTCCATGTTTTATTTCTATAGAAAATTTGGTCCAAATTTTATTTCAATAGATTTCATTTTAGCCAAAATTTAATTTCTATAGAAAATGTAGCCAAAGTTTAATTCTATTGAAAATTTAGCCAAAATTTAATTTCTGTAAAAAATTTAGCCAAAATTTTATTTCTATTACATATTTAGCAGAAATTTGTACAAAATTTTTGCATAATATTGTATCCCAAAATTTTTTAAGAAGCTTATTTCTATACAAAATTTTGTTAAAATTTTATTTCTATGAAAAATTTGTTAAAATTTTATTTCTATGAAAATTTTGTTAAAATTTTATTTCTATAGAAATTTTTGTCCAAATGTTATTTCTGCAGAAAAATTCCATTTGGTCTGACCATCGGACCAACTTCAATAATTTTTTGGGTCTATTTTGGTCAATCGGACTAATGGGGCTAAGCCAAAAACATGGAAGGATACGTACAGTATTCAGCACATCTATTGTAGTTCTAGAATATAGACTCCAAAACGGAGGGCCGGTTTATAAGGGGACTATATCAAAAACTGGACCGATACACAATATATTCGGCACACCTCTTAATGGTCCTAGAATACCTCCAGATTTCAAATTTCAGGCAAATTGGATAAAAACTACGGATTGTAGAAGTCCAAGAAGTAAACTCGTAACATCGGTCTAAAAGGGGGCTATATCAAAACTTCGTCCGATAGTGACCATCTTCGGCACGCCTTGTAATGGTCCTATAATACCTCCAGATTTCCAACTTCAGACAAATTGGATAAAAACTACGGATTCTAGAAGCTCAAGAAATAAAATCGGGAGTTCTGTCTATATGGGAGCTATATTAAAACATGGTCCGATAATCACCATTTTCAGCACTCCTCCTTATAGCCCTAGAATACCTCTAGGTTTCCAATTTCTGGCAAATTGGATAAAAACTACGGTTTTTATAAGCCCAAGACCCCAAATCGGGCGATCGGTTGATATGGGAGCTATATCAAAACCTGGACCGATCTAGCTCATCTTCGACATGACAAACTTATTATACCCCTGTCACCATTCTATGGTGGTGGGTATAAAAATATTTTTATGTAGAAAATTTTGTCAAAAATTTATTTCTATAGAAAATTTAGCCAAAATTTTGCTTCTATAGAAAATTGTGCAAAATTTTATTTACACAAAAAATTTTCCAAAATTTCTATTAATAATTTTTTCAAATTTTATTTATATAGAAAATTGTCTCAAACATTTATTTATATAGAGAATTTAGTTCAAATTTTGTTTCTATAGAAAATTTTGCAAACTTTTATTTACTACACAAAAATTTTTCCAAAATTTCTATTTATATTTTTTTTCAAAATTTTATTTCTATAAAACAATTTGTCAAAATTTTATTTATGTAGCAAATTTTTTTCTTACTGCTACTCACTGCTAAGTCGAAAACAGGTAAAAGTGACTCAAATTTTGCTATATAAAAAATTATGAATGTTTCCCAAATATTGCACGAGATTTTGTAGAAGTCTGATTTCAGATTTTATCAAAATGTTGATCTAAATACAAAGTTGTGCAGAGTATGTTACAATCGGCCCGCCCGACTTTAGACTTTCTTTGCATTTTTATTTTTTGCTATAATTGTGTTACGTCCCATAACGTTAGATTTACAGGTACAGAGATTTTCTAGAAGTATATACAATTTTGTCTAAATCGATTCAGATTCAAATTCATGCATATGGGAATATAACCCTTTATAATAATTTTCGTCCACAAATACATATACTGTCGGTATCTTCTCATATTATGATGGGTATTTATATCATTATTTTATTTATTAAACATTGCCCTAAATTTGAAATAAAGAGTTTAATTGGTATAAATGCGAAATTAAGACCCTTCTTGCACACATAAATAAATACGATACTTTATATCGATCCATATATATACCCCATATAAAGGGTGATTCTTTTGAGGTTAGGATTTTCATGCATTAGTATTTGACAGATCACGTGGGATTTCAGACATGGTGTCAAAGAGAAAGATGCTCAGTATGCTTTGACATTTCATCATGAATAGACTTACGATCTGCCACAACGTCGAATTTTCAGTGAATGGGCCCTAGAAAAGTTGGCAGAAAATCCGCTTTTTTATCGACAAATTTTGTTCAGCGATGAGGCTCATTTCTGGTTGAATGGCTACGTAAATAAGCAAAATTGCCGCATTTGGAGTGAAGAGCAACCAGAAGCCGTTCAAGAACTGCCCATGCATCCCGAAAAATGCACTGTTTGGTGTGGTTTGTACGCTGGTGGAATCATTGGACCGTATTTTTTCAAAGATGCTGTTGGACGCAACGTTACGGTGAATGGCGATCGCTATCGTTCGATGCTAACAAACTTTTTGTTGCCAAAAATGGAAGAACTGAACTTGGTTGACATGTGGTTTCAACAAGATGGCGCTACATGCCACACAGCTCGCGATTCTATGGCCATTTTGAGGGAAAACTTCGGAGAACAATTCATCTCAAGAAATGGATCGGTAAGTTGGCCACCAAGATCATGCGATTTGACGCCTTTAGACTATTTTTTGTGGGGCTACGTCAAGTCTAAAGTCTACAGAAATAAGCCAGCAACTATTCCAGCTTTGGAAGACAACATTTCCGAAGAAATTCGGGCTATTCCGGCCGAAATGCTCGAAAAAGTTGCCCAAAATTGGACTTTCCGAATGGACCACCTAAGACGCAGCCGCGGTCAACATTTAAATGAAATTATCTTCAAAAAGTAAATGTCATGGACCAATCTAACGTTTCAAATAAAGAACCGATGAGATTTTGCAAATTTTATGCGTTTTTTTTTTAAAAAAGTTATCAAGCTCTTAACAAATCACCCTTTATATCCCCTCAATAGAACTACAAATTAGTGGTACTAAAATGAGATTTAGTTATATTACCCGGAGTCGACTCCGGAGTCGGAGTCGGAGTCGAGCTGATGAAAAATGCTGGAGTCGGAGTCGGAGTCGAGCAAAATTGGCTCGACTCCACAGCCCTGGATCCTAGTGCCGATTTCCCAGGAATTCCGTATTGTCTGGCAGAGAGACCCCCAACAGAGAATTTTGCAACTTTAGTTAAAACTGTTTTTGGAATTAAGTCCTAGATTTAAAGCTATTTAGATAATCCCCTAAAAATCTTCTTAATTTTAAATAAGCCGCATCTGTGACTCGGAGTCAATAGCAAAATCCTTAAGGGAAGGACAAAATCTTTGGTTCCAATTAATCTTTTTGAAGTGTATATAAATATCTTACCTCAACAGTTAAACCTCCACATTTAAACATCATAATGATGATAACGATCCATGGCATACTCCAAAAGCATGTGACAATTGTGGGTACAATTATAGTCATTATATCTTGACTAATATCAATATTTAAAATTCTCGAAATCACCAAATATGGACCAGATGGTATAAATATCAATAAATAGATGCATGTCATTATAAGTACTATGCCAAAGCGACGATTTAGACCCTGATGACATATGCCCAGTAAACGATTTTGTTGTTTCACAATATTTTTAAAATCATTATCGGTACCTCCAAATTTATTTTCGATTAGTTCACCATTTAAATGCCTCATGGATATAGTGAATATTTTGACAATTGTTGCATATATACTAATTATAATACCCACTACGGATGTGATGCTAGAGTGGAGTATAATTAAGAATAAGGTGGCTGGCCAGTTTTTCAAGTTTGCCACATAACTGAATGTGGAAATTAAAAAAGTTATTAAGGATATTGCTGCATACAAGAAGAATTGACGACGACATGCTTTGACCACTTGTCCTCCGGCTCCTTTGTTATACATGTCATTATAATATATTAATATGTCCTTCAGGAATGAGACATTCTTGGCATGTGTCACATAGAAATATCCATAGATACACGATATCAGTATGCAACTGCTTCCAAACAAGAATATTGAATGAAGATTACCCGTTTCCGTAAATATTGCTAAATAAAAATCTTTAGGGCGTATAATGCAATAGAGTAGCAAGGAATTATACATCAGTTGAATGAAGCAAAATATGCTTTTAGCCTGTCGGTCATAATTTGTTCCTCTCGCAATGTCCACATTATTGTTGGCACCGTCCAAGTGACAGTCACAACAAATTAAACCAAAGAAATTCAATGTTTTAATGTGTAAATATAGTTCCGGATAGTATGACATTCCAACGAAAACTGGAAGCAAATTCTAATTATTTTCAACAACAATGTTTCAATGGTCACACATACTATTAAGAGAACGAAAGAGGTGGGGATTGGCTGGATATACATGTAAGGACAACGGACTTTTCTTTACTACTCATCATTTGCGACTATTTAAAGTTAACATGTTTGTGTCATCAGTGCGTTATTCTAAATTGTCTTTCTACCGTTCTACGATAGAATAGAGAAATAATAAGTTTGTTATACCGGTCGTAACACATTGTAATATTTTTTTCCAAACTCATGTTAATTTATAAAAAAAGCAACTAAAATTTGGGAAGAATAATTCACGTATGTAAATTTCATAAGAAATTAACATAGCAGACCCAAATTAAATCATCTCACCCGGCCTGATCTCGCTAAAGATTATGGAAATGTGTAGTGGCCAACACTGAAACATATACGGGATGGGTTTCTGGAATTTTCTTTTCAGTAATTTAATAATATCAATTCCCTTAATCTTTCTGTCCAATAAACTCGCAATCCATGGTGGAGGGCACATAAGATTCGGACTTATAGCCGTATATACCTATTTATTTTGTTTTTTATACCCTCCACCATAGGATGGGGGTATATTAACTTTGTCATTCCGTTTGTAACACATCGAAATATTGCTTTAAGACCCCATAAAGTATATATATTCTGGGTCGTGGTGAAATTCTGAGTCGATCTGAGCATGTCCGTCCGTCCGTCCGTCTGTTGAAATCACGCTAACTTCCGAACGAAACAAGGTATCGACTTGAAACTTGGCACAAGTAGTTGTTATTGATGTAGGTCGAATGGTATTGCAAATGGGCCATATCGGTCCACTTTTACGTATAGCCCCCATATAAACGGACCCCACAATTTGGCTTTCAGACCCTCTAAGAGAAGCAAATTTCATCGGATCCGGCTGAAATTTGGTACCTGGTGTTAGTATATGGTCTCTAACAACGATGCAAAAATTGGTTCACATCGGTCCATAATTATATATAGCCCCCATATAAACCGATCCCCCGATTTGGCTTTCGGAGCCTCTAAGAGAAACAAATTTCATCCGATCCGGCTGAAATTTGGTACATGATGTTCGTATATGGTCTCTAACAACCATGCAAAAATTGGTCCACATCGGTCCATAATTACATATAGCCCCCATATAAACCGATCCCCAGATTTGGCTTGCGGAGCCTCAAAGAGAAGCAAATTTCATCCGATCCGGCTGAAATTTGGTACATGGTGTTAGTATATGGTCTTTAACAACCATGCAAAAATTGGTCCACATCGGTCCATAATTACATATAGCCCCCATATAAACCGATCCCCAGATTTGACCTCCGGAGCCTCGTGGAAGAGCAAAATTAAACCGATTCAGTTGAAATTTGGTATGTGGTGTTGATATATGGCCTCAAACACCCATGCAAAAATTGGTCGAAATCGGTCCATAATTATATATTGCCCCCATATAAACCGATCCCCAGATTTGGCTTGCGGAGCCTCAAAGAGAAGCAACTTTCATCCGATCGGGCTGGTCTAACATGGTCTCTAACATCCATGCAAATATTGGTCCACAACGATGCACAACTATATATAGCCCCCATATAAACCGATCCCCAGATTTGACCTCCGGAGCCGCTTGGAGGAGCAAAATTCATCCAATCCGGCTCAAATTTGGAACGTGGTGTTAGAATATGGCCGCTAATAACCATACCAAAATTGGTCCATTTCGGTCTATAGTTATATATAGCCCATCTCTAATCACACAAAAATTGGTGCATATCGCTTCACAATCATGGTTGCAACTCGAGCCAAAAATAATCTACCAAAAATTTATTTCTATAGAAAATTTTGTCAAAATTTTATTTCTATAGAAAATTTTGTTAAAATTTTATTTCTATAGAAAATTTTGTCAAAACTTTGTTTCTATAGCAAATTTTGTTATACTCGTAATTTTATTTCTATATAAAATTTTGTGAAAATAGTATTTCTATAGAAAATTTTGTTAAAAGTTTATTTCTATAGAAAATTTTGTTAAATTTTTATTTCTATAGAAATATTGTCAAAACTTTATTTCTATAGAAAATGTTGTCCAAATTTTAATTCTATTGAAAATTTTTTCAAAATTTTATTTCTATTGAAAATTTTGTCAAAATTTTATTTCTATTGAAAATTTTGCAAAATGATATTTCTATAGAAAATTTTGTCAAAATTTTATTTCTATAGAAAATGTTGACAAAATTTTATTTCTCTAGCAAATTTTGTTATACTCGTAATTTTATTTCTATAGAAAATTTTGTGAAAATTGTATTTCTATAGGAAATTTTGTTAAAATTTTATTTCTATAGAAAATTTTGTCAAATTTTATTTCTATGGAAAATTTAGCAAAATTTTATTTCTATAGAAAATGTTGTCAAAATTTTAATTTATGTTGTCAAAATTTTAATTCTATTGAAAATTTTGTCAAAATTTTATTTCTATTGAAAATTTTGCAAAATGATATTTCTATTGAAAATGTTGTCAAAATTTTATTTCTATTGAAAATTTTGACAAAATTTTATTTCTATAGCAAATTTTGTTAAACTCGTAATTTTATTTCTATAGAAAATTTTGTGAAAATTTTAGTTCTATAGAAAATTTTGTTAAAATTTTATTTCTATAGAAAATTTTGTCAAATTTTATTTCTATAGAAAATTTAGCAAAATTTTATGTCTATAGAAAATATTGTCAAAATTTTATTTCTATTGAAAATTTTGCAAAATGTTATTTCTATAGAAAATTTTGTCAAAATTTTATTTCTATAGAAAATTTTGACAAAATTTTATTTCTATAGAAAATTTTGACAAAATTTTATTTCTATAGAAAATTTTGTCCAAATTTTACTTCTATAGAAAATGTTGTCAAAATTTTATTTCTATAGAAACTTTTATCACAATTTTATTTCTATAGAAAATTTTGTCAAGCTTAATTATATACGTATTTAATCGGCCTTTTTAGTTTAATATATACCACATATGGACTACCTTGCAATTAGAAGACGGTGTTAGGAGGTTTTAAGATACCTTGCCATCGGCAAGCGTTACCGCAACTCAAGTAATTCGATTGTGTATGGCAGTGTTTAGAAGAAGTTTCTACACAATCCATGGTGGAGGGTACATAAGCTTCGGCTTGGCCGAACTTACGGTCGTATATACTTGTTTGAAGCTCTTTTTTTGCTGGGTTCGTGAGTGTGCGTGGGTAACGAATTGCGGAAAAACACGCTCACGAAAATAATCCCGCTTACGAGTTGAATTCATTTATAATTTTAGTGACATCCTAGGTGCTAAGAGTTCTATAACGGTCTCGATTTTAATCATACTCATGTTTTCAGTCGGGTTCTATAGGTAAATTACTCATAAAATTATTCGTGAGTCACGAGGTTTTTCGTGAGTCACGACATTTTTCATGAGTCACGACATTTTTCGTGAGTCACGATATTTGTCGTGTGTCACGACATTTAAAAGGAGTTCGTGCGTGAGTTCAAATTTTCTTTCCGTGAGTGTGAGTCCTACCAAAAAATGCGTGAGTAAGATTTCTACGTCGTGATTGTGCGTGTGCGTGAGCAAACTATTACTCACGTACACACCTCTACTCCAGAGTCGATCTAGCCATGTCCGTCCGTCCGTCCGTCTATCTTTGAACACATATTTGTGATCAAAGTCTAGGTCGCAGTTTTAGTCCAGTCGACTTCAAATTTGGCACAAGTATGTTTTTTGGGTCAGAATAGAAGCCTATTGATTTTGGAAGAAATCGATTCAAATTTAGACATACACAGTCTCACACAAGTTTACATATGATTAAAGAATTTGTATTTTATTTAAAAAATAAAATATTATAAACTATACATATACATGCTTTAATTTTTGTAAAATAATTTGAAAAACAAAGTATTTGTTAATTTTTAACAAAAGTTTTTTAGTGTGGTTTATAAAAAAAACAACAAGAAACATGCTTATTTAGAAGGTTAAAAACTCATGAGTATGTAAACTTGTGTAAGACTGTGTAGCTCTCATATCTTTCGCCCGATATGCTGTTATATGATCCCAGAAGCCAGAGTTTTACGCTGACATGCATCAAATTTTGCGTAAGGAGTACACTTAGTTGTGTCGTAAATTTTGGCATAGATTTAGGCATAGCTTTTATATATCTTTCGTCCGATATTTACTTATACGTCCTCAGAAGCCACAATTTTACTCAGTTTTTCATGAAATTATACACATGAAGGGTAAAGATTCTTACTATATATGCTAAATTTGGTTAAAATCGGTTCAGTTGTAGATATAGCCCCAGAAGCCAGAGTTTTACACCGATGCCCGTGAAATTTTGCACAGAAAGTAGAAATAACATTCTAAATATGCATCCCAAATTTGGTTGAAATCGGTACTGACTTAAAAATAACTCCCATATACACTCATAGAGAGACCATAGAGGTCACAGTTTCACTCCGATTTATGTGGAATTTTGCATAGGGAAAAGAAATAACATTATGACTATGCGTTCCAAATTTGTTTGAAATCGGTTCAGATTTACATATAGCTCCTTTCGCCCGAGTTACACTAATATAAACATAGAGGTTGAAATTGGTTTAGATTTAGATATAGCTCCCATATATATGATTTTCCGATTTGGGCAAAAAAAAAATGGCCAAAATACCTACACTGAAAAAAATATTTATGTAATATTAAAGATTACCTAATCTCAATTTTAGGATGCGCAATTTACACACTATTAAGGACAAATTTCTTTAAAATAATGAAATTTTAATTAAAAGAAAGTTTATAATCTTTGCTTCAAACATTTTTTTCATTAAATTTAGGACACAAATTTTGAAAATTTGCGTCCCTTCATTAAAGTTACATGTCTCTCAACTAAGACAAATTTTCCTTAAAGTAAATAAACACATTTTTGATTTAAACAAATCGTCCTTAAATTAACTTAAATATTGAATCTTTAGATTTAATATAAAAAAGCTTCAAATATAGGTTACGACTTATTTTGAGGATTTAGCATCTTTGGTTTAAAGTTTTTTTTTTGGAATGAAGAAAATATTTTTTACTTCGAGGTATCCGTCATAATTTGGATTTTTAAACTGGCATTTGTTTGCACGTAAATAGCTTTATTAATATATCGGAAAAATATAATGAAAATTCGATAAATGAGATCTGTATTCTAATTTTCATTTTATAGATCCCAGATAGGTCGCAAAAAAATTTCCTTATTTTAAATAACCCGCATCTTTGGAATCAATACCAAAATCCTTAAAGGAAGGTCAAAATCTTTGGATCCAAGTAAACTTTTTTTGAGTGTATGTTTCGCCACTGCAAATTCGAAAACTTGTTAAATTGAATAAAATTTTCATATACCTTTAATACATATACATCGACCTATAAATCATAAATGCACTTCTGCGAAGTTGCATGAAAATTGCTTGAGATTTCAATATTTCCCATATTTGTTTACTAACATTGTGTTCCACCCCAGGGCGTTAGCCGACTTAAATTTAAAGTCTATAGATTTTGTAAAAGTCTAAAAATTAAAGAAAACTACAAAAATTAGATGAAATATCCATTAACACACATATGTTATCTATATTAATTAATTATATTTTATTTTTCAATACATGTATACTGAATATAATTATTCTTGTAAATAAAAATTCCTATAATTAGTGGGATCTTCTTTATAAGACCGAGACTGAACTGCGTAGAAAACGGGTTGGGTAGAGGTGGATTCTGTTTACTACGACGATATTTGTTTTTGTTGTTTTTTTTCGGAATTAAGAACTGGCTACGAAATGGTGTCAATTATTGTGAAATATAAAAAAATCAATGTTTCTTTATGTTTTCTTCCTACCACAAACATTTGTTGTTTTGGTAAAAATCAAAATGTGATAACTTGTTAATGACTTTGCAGAAAATTCTTCAGTCACCAATAAGAAAAAGAGTTATTTAAATTTTAAACTAGTGTTAGTAGCAGTGACTCTCTGCTTAAAACAAAATTTGTTAGTAAGTGGGGGAAAAACTGTACTGTACAAGGCATGGGCCGTACAATCAAACATTGATTGACAATATTTCATTGAAATATAAAAATAAGGAATTTCATTTGTACGAGCGTATTTTATCAGTTAAATTTCAAAACGACTTTGAAAAACATGAAGCAATGAGGCAGACCAATGAAGTCTGGCGGGTGTAGAACGCCGCCAGTCCCCCCACCCACTATCCATCTCTTTCATATGCAATGGTGACTAAAATTATAATACCAGCTAACATTTGATAATCACGTGAAGTTTTATGAGAGAACGAGGGTTTTAAACGTGATCATATATTACGTTTTTGCAGAGACCAAAACTCTCCCAGTGCGTTTTTGTTTCTCTGTACTACAGTCACCACACAAACAGAAGGGTAATGACTTTTAAATTACGTCTCTTTCTTTCTCTCTCTCTCTCTCTCTTTGCGAAAACATTGTTTTTGTTTTATATTGGTACATATCAATTGGCGAACGAAAGCAAATAGAAGTCTTGGTCATGTTCACAATTTCTGCTATATAACAACATTTATTATAATTGTGCCGATTGTGGTTGTTGTACTCTCTTCAGTTTTTGTTTATTATTATTTTGCGCCAAAGGAAATACATTTATGAAATTAACAAGAACAACAAACGGAGTGTAGTACAAACACTAACAAGAAAATGGTCGAATAGGTTATCATTATGATTGGGAATATACTGTTTTTTTTTTTTTGCAATCACATGAATTGTTTTGATTATATTTCAGTTGTTAAATATAGGCAGTACTTTATAGGTGCATAAATATGGAGATATCTTATTAAATAATTTTAGTTAGGTTATGTTTGACAAAGGAGTCTGATCTTCTTAGGCTCGCTCTTCTCGGCTGACAACCCCATATGAAGCATTCGAATTGGTGTAGGATTTACACACTAAAAATATTTTTTTTTTTTCTTCCAAACAGCGTTCTCATTTTGGTACCATCGGACCAAAAATGGATTTCTAATTTTTAAATTGTTCCCACACTGAGAAAAATATTATCGTGAGGTCTATTTTGCTTAGCATAGAAGACGCATTTCTCTTATATAAAGTTTTTTTCCTTGTCCAAAAGTCGATCAACTTTCCAATGAAGTTGTATTGTCCTTATAATTAAGTGATTTAACTTAAAAATGGGTATATTAACATGAAAGAAAAAATGTTTGGGCTAATGTCAACTTGGCTTTAATAATTCAAACAATTCTTTAAATTTAATGAAATTGTCTTTAAATTTGTTGTCTTTTTGTATCTTGACTACACACAGAAAACAAATTTGTTGTGACAACTAATTTTTTTGCCAACCAATTTATTTGGTTCCATCTACTACCGGAATCTAACCGATAGAATTTGTTGCCTCAACCAATTGACAGTAAAATTGGCAGTCACAACCAATATAATTGTATTTGTTTTTTTATGACAGCCAACTATTGTTTGAAGTAACTGCCTTTTGAATTATCAGGGCAACCAATAAAATTGCTATCGGTCCCCATTTGAACCACGAACAGCTTGCAAAATTATGCAAAAAATCATTATTTATTTTTAGTACTTTATTGTTCAATAATATAAAGGTATAAATAATACATATTTAGATATAAAATTTTTTGTAATACTAATCTGATTTTATTGTTTCCTTCAAATCGCAATGTATTTTTCGAGTTATCTTCCGAATCTATTTTGTGCGCCGGGGTGTATGGGGAAATAATCGTAACGTTCTTTTCCTCCTGTAGCTACCGCCAAGATTTTGTTGTTGAGTGAGTTGCTACGTAGACCCAATGGTTTTTGATGGGTAACGTTCAGATGTCCCGAAACGGCTACCATTGCGTATACATTTAGACAAATCCATTATTTAAGATTGAAGTACTGTTTTGATGTGCATGAGATACAAGAAACATTTGAAAATACCTCTCAGGCTGACGAAACATAGATCCACTGGTATGCATCAGAGATCAAGGAGCAATCGAAACAATGAACTTACTTCTTTTTATTTCGTTTTGGCGATGGATGGATTAGCAGTATTCAGATTTTATTCGTATATAAAGGGTGATTCTTTTGAGGTTAGGATTTTCATGCATTAGTATTTGACAGATCACGTGGGATTTCAGACATGGTGTCAAAGAGAAAGATGCTCAGTATGCTTTGACATTTCATCATGAATAGACTTACTAACGAGCCACAACGTCGAATTTTCAGTGAATGGGCCCTAGAAAAGTTGGCAGAAAATCCGCTTTTTTATCGACAAATTTTGTTCAGCGATGAGGCTAATTTCTGGTTGAATGGCTACGTAAATAAGCAAAATTGCCGCATTTGGAGTGAAGAGCAACCAGAAGCCGTTCAAGAACTGCCCATGCATCCCGAAAAATGCACTATTTGGTGTGGTTTGTACGCTGGTGGAATCATTGGACCGTATTTTTTCAAAGATGCTGTTGGACGCAACGTTACGGTGAATGGCGATCGCTATCGTTCGATGCTAACAAACTTTTTGTTGCCAAAAATGGAAGAACTGAACTTGGTTGACATGTGGTTTCAACAAGATGGCGCTACATGCCACACAGCTCGCGATTCTATGGCCATTTTGAGGGAAAACTTCGGAGAACAATTCATCTCAAGAAATGGACCGGTAAGTTGGCCACCAAGATCATGCGATTTGACGCCTTTAGACTATTTTTTGTGGGGCTACGTCAAGTCTAAAGTCTACAGAAATAAGCCAGCAACTATTCCAGCTTTGGAAGACAACATTTCCGAAGAAATTCGGGCTATTCCGGCCGAAATGCTCGAAAAAGTTGCCCAAAATTGGACTTTCCGAATGGACCACCTAAGACGCAGCCGCGGTCAACATTTAAATGAAATTATCTTCAAAAAGTAAATGTCATGGACCAATCTAACGTTTCAAATAAAGAACCGATGAGATTTTGCAAATTTTATGCGTTTTTTTTTAAAAAAAAGTTATCAAGCTCTTAACAAATCACCCTTTACTATACATATTTAAGCTGAAATGTAAATTTTCAAAATATTATCGATTTATTGACATTTAATATTCTACTTACCTTTTTAACAATTTTACTCACATTGAAGTATTGAAGTTGTTATATCCAAATATTGGTTGCAGCAACAATCAGTTTTTAAATCTGTTGAAACAACCAAATTATCTGCTGTACAGACTTTTTGTCAGTTTTGCTGACACTTTGGGAAAATAAATCAATCAACACAACAGAGCGGTACACAATGAAATTTGTTTTTAATGAATTGAGTTACAACGACCAATATTTGGTCGTTAGTAATAGCATTTGATTGCATTGATATTTTATTGGTTATATCAACGACCAAACGAAAGAAATAACAAACATATGATCCACACAACTAAAAATAATGTATCTGAACTATCTTTCTGTTATCCTGCTCGAATTCCAACCAACCATTTCTCTGGGTGTACAAAGCAAAAAATCCTTCAAATATAGGACATGTTTTTCAAAACTTTATTTTAAACACCTTTTTTACTTGAAACATGGCATAAATTCTACTGGAAGTCGAGTCTTAATTTGGAAAATAAAGTTGCCGTTAACTTGCTTTTAAAGGACTTTGATAGGATATGAAGAAAAAAAAGCTGAGAAAACGAAAAATTAAAATTTGCTTCCTAGAAGCAAGTACACAAAGCCCAAATTTAAAAGAGAATTGTGTCTTAAAAGTATCCTTCTCCGCTTCTTTGGCTCGTAATCAATACCAAATTTTTTAAAGTAAAGACAAAATCTTTGGAACCGGGCATGCTTTTTTTTTGCAGTGCATGCACATTGCGCCAAATGACCGAAATCTCACGCATAAAATTTTTGAACTTGTGAAAATTAAACATTTGGTGCTACGAAAAAGTTGACAACACATTACCAAAAACAAATCCAAAATGGTAAAACAATATGGCAAGCCGTTTGGTCGTTTCAGGGCGACGAAGTGGCAACTCTTTGTTATTGATTTTTTTCTTGAATTTATAGTTTAGCAAGGTGCTTTAGAGATTTTGCTGGTACAAAAAAGTTTTTAAAGTTATAAACTTAATTTGAAATGTAAAGTTTAAGTCAAGGTATGTACTTTTAGTAAAAATTAACAGCGATTGTAAACATTGTTTGGTTATTGAAGAAAAATGTGTGACAAAAAGCATATTTTTTTCTTTGCTTAATTTAATATATGTCCCATGTTGTCTCGAGTAGAACTTAATATATTGGAATGAATTGGTACACCCAAAGAAATTTGTTAGTAGGGACAGCAGAAAAGTCTGCTAAAACAGCAGAAAGTCTGCTGAAAAAGGGACAGCAGTCACTGTTTGCTGAAATAGCAAACCTTTCCTGCTATTTTTTAAGATTGATTACACTAAAACATGTTTTATTTTGGCTAAAACAAATAAAAATGTCAACTTAGGAGCTATCCTAACATAATTAAAACAATATCTATAGTATTTGACCAAAAATCTGAATATTTATCGAATTGAGGCATAACAGCAAACAAAATGTTTGCTGATCGTATTTGGGAGCTTGTAGGTATATGACAGTGCAAAAATATACCAAAAACTACTTTTGGTTCTTTAATATGCTTTGGGGAAAAATTTATAACCTAGAAATTTTATAAATTGTTCACTTGGCCCGGAAGTACAAAAATATAAGAGAAGACATCGACTGCTGTTTTTAGCAGACTTTTTTCTATGAGTGTAGAGTTCTATATAGAAAGTTTGAAATGTTGGCTTTCTTGCAAGCATAAATTTGTCTACTTATAAGGGCTAATAAAGGTACTCTATTTTACATCCTTCTTCAAAATGTGAAAACTTTAATGCCCATATGTAAAATAATTTATTGACAGTTTATCGAAGGAATTTATATGGTAAAAGTAGGCTTGAAGTTTTCTTTAACGTTTTTGCATATGGGGGTAACTCTCTAAACTATTTGTCAAATGAGCGGAGATAATATCATTAAAATCGAAAAGAAATCGGAATTGTCCATTTTGTGAATAAAAAATCGTCAAAATGCCGATAAATCGGCAAAATTGGCAGCACTGAATATGAGCATGTCATGCATGATGCGGAGGGAAAGAAATCAATTAAAAACCTCTTGTGTGAGTGTCCTGCATTTGGTGTAAGGCGTAAGCGAATTTTAGGGGGCATATGACTTTAGATTACGAGCGGGCATGGGAAGTATTAACTTTGGTAATGTTTTTGGAACAAGACTAGCAAATGGACTGAATAGTCTAAGTGAGCCTGAAATAAATCGGGCTGCCACTTTAACCTAATCTTACCTAAATATATTCCGCCTCGATATAGAGATTCCTCCATTCCTCCATCTGTTAAAATAACGCTAACGAAAAAAGCCATCGGTTTATAACGATATTTTGATGCAATGTACTCAAGAATAGACCCATAGATCCCATATGTGGTGAACTAATTGAGGCAAGGCATTGGCTTTTATGCGGCTTTGGCAGTTAAAAAAAAACTTTCACACCTCTGAGGTGACCAAATTTGAAATCAACATCTTTAAATTCTGTATCCATAACCTGTACGTTTAGTAATTTATTTTCGTTTAAATTTTTAGAAATTTTTATTGATAATCAAACATGCGCAAAATGCAACTTCTTGAATTGATCTTATTTTCCATTTAATTTATATTCAACAAATTTGATTAAATCAATTACATATGTCAAAATGTCATTTTAATCTTTATTTAAATTTAAGCCATAAATATTTTTAGAAACCTTTTTGATATTTTTCTGATTAATTATGATTTGGCATATATATTTCATGCAAAAATATATGATCACAGTGATAAGCCAAAAATCGTGATAAACACGCGATTACCGTTTTAAACGTGTGTCACTCAACACTTGCTTTGACGCATTGTTTTGTATTATAGAATATGTTCGGGAGGAAGGAACTGATTTTTATTTGCACTCGAATGAGTTGACAAAAATGTGTTTTGTGATGTATGTGCCAGCGATAAGTTTTGATTTGATGGTATAAATGTATGACATCGAAACTTTCAACCGCTCACGTGAAGCATGTGTGGTTGATAAATTCCAAAAATGAAAAGCGAAATTTTGTATGCTTCACTATTTTGTATATTTTATGGGAATTTCATCATATTCAATCAGATTTAACGCCAATCCAATATCTATATTCATTAATTTTCTTTAGAAATAAAATTTTGACAAAAATTTCTATAGAAATAAAATTTTGACAAAATTTATTACAGGAATAAAATGATGACAAAATTTTCTATAGAAATAAAATTTTGACAAAATTTTCTATAGAAATAAAATTTTGACAAAATTTTCTATAGAAATAAAATTTTGACCAAATTTTCTAAAGAAATAAAATTCTGACAAAATTTTCTATAGAAATAAAAATTTCACAAAATTTTCTATAGAAATAAAATTTTGACAAAATTTTCTATAGAAATAAAATTTTGACAAAATTTTCTATAGAAATAAAATTTTGACACAATTTTCATAGAAATAAAATTTTGACAAAATTTTCTATAGAAATAAAATTTTGACAAAATTTTTTATAGAAATAAAATTTTGACAAAATTTTTTATAGAAATGAAACTTTCCTATAGAAATAAAATTTTGACAAAATTTTCTATAGAAATCAAATTTTGACAAAATGTTTTATAGAAATAAAATTTTGACAAAATTTTCTATCCCTTTCCGACCTATAGCCGATCCACGTGATAGATTTTCCTAAATTTTTCAATTCTGTTATTTATGTGTACATAGAACATTTTAAACTATTAAGTTTGTTCAGTTTGATCCTGTATCCTGTTTTTTCAGGATACGTACAATTGTTGCAGTCCGGTAAATTCCGGTAAAAGTCCGGACGTAAAAATATCAAAAAACACAAAATAATCACGAAGTTACTGTTTGCATACAATATTTAAAATGTTTTCTTATTGAAAACACTTGTTTGATGAAATATTCCACAATTTAAGTAATTTTAATATATTTGCAAACTTACATCTTCCACTCATTTTTACAAATGCGCAAAGTACACTGCTGAAACTACAAAATTAATATGAAAAGCAAATATTTATAACGGTTCTTCACATTCTTAGACAAAGAGAGAGCATACACCATTATTTTTTTGCCGCTCTTATCGCAGTACGTCATATATTAAAGAAATTATAGAGACTTAAACTTACCCGCACAATTGTGCGTACACGGTCGGAAAGGGCTATAGAAATAAAATTTTGATAAAATTTTCTTTAGGAATAAAATGTTGACAAAATTTTCTATAGAAATAAAATTTTGACAAAATTTTCTTTAGAAATCAAATTTTGACAAAATGTTCTATAGAAATAAAATTTTGACAAAATTTTCTATAGTAAAATTTTGAAAACATTTTAGATAGTAATAAAATTTTGAAAAAATTTTCTATAGAAATAAAATTTTGACAAAATTTTCTATAGAAATAAAATTTTGACAAAATTTTTTATAGAAATAAAATTCACGTGAAGCATGTGTGGTTGATAAATTCCAAAAATGAAAAGCGAAATTTTGTATGCTTCACTATTTTGTATATTTTATGGGAACTTCATTAGATTCAATCAGATTTAACGCCAATCCAATATCTATATTCATAAATTTTCTATAGAAATAAAATTTTGACATAATTTTCTATAGAAATAAAATTTTGACAAAAATTTCTTTAGAAATCAAATTTTGACAAAATTTTCTATAGAAAAAATTTTCTATAGAAATAAAATTTTGACAAAATTTTCTACAGAAATAAAATTTTGACAAAATTTTCTATAGGAATAAAATGTTGACAAAATTTTCTAAAGAAATAAAATTGTGACAAATTTTTCTATAGAAATAAAATTTTGACAAAATTTTCTATAGAAATAAAATTTTGACAAAATTTTCTATAGGAATAAAATGTTGACAAAATTTTCATAGAAATAAAATTTTGACAAAATTTTCATAGAAATAAATTTTTGACAAAATTTTCTATAGAAATAAAATTTTGACCAAATGTTCTATAGAAATAAAATATTGACAAAAATTTCCATAGAAATAAAATTTTGACAAAATTTTCTATAGAAATAAAATTTTGACAAAATTTTCAATAGAAATAAAATTTTGACAAAATTTTCTATAGAAATAAAATTTTGACATAATTCTATAGAAATAAAATTTTGACCAAATGTTCTATAGAAATAAAATTTTGACAAAATTTTCTTTAGAAATCAAATTTTGACAAAATTTTCTATAGAAAAAAATTTTCTATAGAAATAAAATTGTGACAAAAATTTCCATAGAAATAAAATTTTGACAAAATTTTCTATAGAAATAAAATCTTGACCAAATGTTCTATAGAAATAAAATATTGACAAAATTTGCTATAGATATAAAATGTTGACAAACTTTTCCATGGAAATAAAATTGTGACAAAAATTTCCATAGAAATACAATTTTCACAAAATTTTCTATAGAAATAAAATTTTGACCAAATTTTCTATAGAAATAAAATTTTGGCAAAATTTTCCATAGAAATAAAATGTTGACAAAACTTATTATAGGAATAATAGTTTGACAAAATTTTCTATAGAAATAAAATTTTGACAACATTTTCTATAGAAATAAAATTGTATGTGTTGTTTTGATCTCAGCTTTAAAACCATTGTGTTGACTAAACTACAGGAGTAGCTTATACAACAGAGGAAAATAATCTTTGGCAAATTTATTTGGGCAAAGCCCTATAGACTGCAAGAAGGTTGGATGGACGCACATTTCGGAATTACCACATTCCTCATCTGCATCCTCTACTTGCAGCAAAACTATCAACCAATTATCAGAACAAATTCAGGCAGTTCACTAAACCCAAGGTGAACCACACTTGAACCTTCCGAAAAAAGGTTTATGATAGCCGGCTTATGCCGAAATAAATTCATACAAACATTTATCTTTTCCTTTGCCACCATCAAATCATCGATTTGAGCGTAGTTTGTTGGGTTTATTTTGAGCGTGCTTTCCCTTACTTCATTCGTGCTTTGTTTTTTTTCACGTTTATGGGTCATCTCAAACCTTTCATTTAAGTGCTAACATCGATATGATCGGACATTTCTAACTCGATATATAATTTGTTTAGTGAAAAAAGAGCGAAAAAACTAAAAAAACGGGATATCTCAAAAACTGTTCCATATTTTTTTTTTATATTTTTAATACCCACCACCATAGAATGGGGATGGGGGTATAATAAGTTTGTCATTCCGTTTGTTACACATCGAAATACCGATTTCCGACGAGAAATTGTAAGACGATATAACGATGTCCTTCTGCACGTCTGTCTGTCTGGATGTCTGTTGTAATCACGCTACAGCATTCAATAATAAGACTATCTTGCCTCCTTTTTGCACAAGCTCGTTTTTGTCTCCAAGCAGGTCAAGTTCGAAGATGGGCTATATCGGTCCATGTTTTGGTATAGCCCCCATATAAACCGATCCCCCGATTTGGGGTCTTGAGCTTCTAGAAACCATTTTTTCTATCCGATTTGTCTGAAATTGGAAACCTAGAGGTATTTTAGGACCATAAATAAGTGTGTCGAAAATGGTGCCTATAGGTATAGCTCCATATAAACCGAGCCCCCGAAATCTAGAAGTATTTTAGAACTATAAATAGGTGTGTCGAAAATGGGGTGTATCGGTCCATGTTTTGGTATAGCCAGTGAAAGTAAAATTTCCAAATCTATAGATTTTGGATTTCAAATCAAGGCGTTATTTAATCATTTCTATATATTATCATTCTATGCATTATCAAGTAACCCGCTATATATTATTAAGTAACACACTACTACGGAGAGTTTTCAAAGGTAACTGTTATATTTGATTCATGGTTTTTAAGATTCGGCATGACCGAACTTATTGCTGTAAATACTTGTTTTATTATTTTTTTCGAATTCAGCATATCAAAATACATAACAAAAGTCACGTCTCATCAACTGTATATTTTCAGTGCAAACTAGTGTAATAGGTTAGGCTAGGTTAGGTGGCAGCCCGATGTATCAGGCTCACTTAGACTATTAAGTCCATTGTGATACCACATTGGTGAATTTCTCTCTTATCACTGAGTGCTGCCCGATTCCATGTTAAGCTCAAAGACAAGGGACCTCCTTTTTATAGCCGAGTCCGAACGGCGTTCCACATTGCAATTAAACCACTTAGAGAAGCTTTGAAACCCTCAGAAATGTCACCAGCATTACTGAGGTGGGATAATCTACCGCTGAAAAACTTTTTGGTGTTCGGTCGAAGCAGGAATCGAACCCACGACCTTGTGTATGCAAGGCGGGCATGCTAACCATTGCACCACCGTGGCTCCCAACTAGTGTAATTGGTTGATAGTTTTGCTGCATATGCACTTTCGCCCGATATGCACTTATATGGACCCAGCAGCCAGAGTTTTATACCGATTTGCTTGAAATTTTGTACAAACATAACACTTAGTCGTATAGTTAAGTGTGCAAAATTTGATTGAAATCGGTTCAGATTTAGATATAGCTCCCATATATGTCTTTCGCCCGATATGGACTTATATTGCCCCAGAAGCCAGATTTTTGGCCGAATTTGGTTGAAATTTTGCACTAGGAGTACAATTAGTAGTATAGTCCTGTGTGCAAAATTTGATTGAAATCGGTTCAGATTTAGATATAGCTCCCATATATATCTTTCGCCCGATATGGACTTATATGGCCCCAGAAGCCAGATTTTTGGCCGAATTTGGTTGAAATTTTGCACTAGGAGTACAATTAGTAGTATAGTCAAGTGTGCAAAATTTTATTGAAATCGGTTCAGATTTAGATATAGCTCCCATATATATCTTTCGCCCGATATGGACTAATATGGTCCTAAAAGCCTGAGTTTTGGCCCAATTTGGTTGAAATTTTGCACAGGTAGTAGATTTAGCATTGTAGCTATGCGTGCCAAATTTGGTTGAAATCGATTCAGATTTAGATATAGCTCCCATATATATCTTTACCCCGATATGCACTTATATGGGCCCAGAAGCCGGAGTTTTATCCCGATTAGCTTGAAATTTTGCACAAGGAGTACAATTGGTAGTATAGTCATGTGTGCCAAATTTGATTGAAGTCGGTTCAGATTTAGATATAGCTTCCATATGTATTTTTCGTCCGATATGGGCTTATATGGCCCCAGAAGCCAGAGTTGTGGCCCAATTTGGTTGATATTTTGCACTGGGAGTACAATTAGTAATACAGTCGACTCCGCTTTAGCGCAATGCGCTTTACTGAAAAACCTCGGATAACTGAAATCGATCGCATTCCCCAGTTGTTTTTTCTGTCCATTTCATTTAAATTACTCCGCTTTAGTGAAACTCCGCTTAACTGAAAAAATCGGATTACTGAAAAGTTTTTTGTGTTCAAATGAGTTTCGTCACATTAGTATGACTTCGCTTTACTGAAAATGCCACATTCTCGCTATTGAGAGAGAGTACATTTTCTTCTCCGTATTGAGAACGCTTTATTTCAAGTGAAGATGGCACTTTCAAAACAGTTTAAATCACTCTGTAAATAAAATCAACTGAAAGGTAAAATTGTAGATGGCACACACACGGAATCAAACACCTTGTTTTTATTATTTTATGTACATAGCATTGGTCATAAGTTCGGTTAACTGAAATTGAGTGGATTTTTTTCCAGTTATACGGAGTCCGCTTTACTGAAACTTTTTCAATTATCCGAAGTTCGCATTACTGGAAGTTTTTTTCAGTTATCCGTAGTCCGCTTTAGCAAAAACTTCGGATAACTGAAATTAAATGGCTGCATTTTTAACGTTTCAGTAAAGCGGAGTCGACTGTATAGTCATGTGTGCCAAATTTGATTGAAATCGGTTCAGAGTTAGATATAGCTCCCATATATATGTTTTTCTGATTTCGACAAAAATGGTCAAAATACCAATATTTTCCTTATTAAATCGCCACTGCTTAGTCGAAAAGTTGTAAAAATGACTCTAATTTTCCTAAACTTCTAATACATATATATCGAGCGATAAATCATAAATAAACTTTTGCGAAGTTTCCTTAAAATTGCTTCAGATTTATATGTTTCCTATATTTTTTTACTAAAATTGTGTTCCACCCTAGTGCATTAGCCAACTTAAATTTTGAGTCTATAGATTTTGTAAAAGTCTATCAAATTCTGTCCAAATAGAGTGATATTTAAATGTATGTATTTGGGACAAACCTTTATATATAGCCCCCAACACATTTGACGGATGTGATATGGTATCGAAAATTTAGATCTACAAAGTGGTGCAGGGTATAATATAGTCGGCCCCGCCCGACTTTAGACTTTCCTTACTTGTTGTTTATTAATATTCAGAAAATCTAAATGTATTGGGAAAAATACGTAAAACAAAGGATTTTTATATACAACCTCAAAAGAACTTTTTGTGAAGGGAAAGTTAATTCCATCTCTAGAGGTACATGTTTGGATCTTAATTAAAAATAATAAGTTTTTTTTGCGGGGAAATTAAAAATAACCTCACGTCGAAAAATAAATTAATAATTTCTAGGAACTCCAAATTGTACCTATTGCGGAATCCACTTTTTCTTTGAACTCTCGTTCTAAACAATTATTCATTCCAGGAAGGTTAAATTTTTGGTTAAATCTAAAAATATCCGATCTTATCAAGTATAGTGCATACGATTTTATATTGTTTAGTAAACACCAAAAATACGTGATGTTTTTAATCCATACATGTGAATGATTTTCATAAAACGTTCTCATGTGGGTGTTTTTTCCATTCTAATCATTGACATTCTGGTGAAAACACGTTAATTGCCTGCAATGTCGTGTGAGGAGATTAACATTTTGCGGAATGTTATTCTTTAATGATTTATGATTTAACATGAGTAATAATTACAAATTTAAGTTTGTCTGAATCACCCTGTTAATGATTTTTAAAATTGTTCAAAATCGTAGCCTATTTTTAGGCTCGTGGCTAATAACATTGGGGAACATCTGTATGTTTTTAAAGTGATCAGTTGAATATGGATACAACGCGCAATACAATGCAGGAATTGGAATGTATGTACTCGAAGTAAGCTAAGGTGTACAGTGGGGGTGATATATATATTGCATCCAATTTCAGGTTGCTATCATTACTAAACCGCTCGTCTGACAGCAGACAGATTTATTCCAATGGCACTTCATTTTATTGTTAACAAGCATACAAAAGCATTTTGATCTATTACATTAAAAATAAAGTTAGTCGTAATGGAGTTCAAGCGTGATAGTGTGATCGCTTTATATTTGACTAGAAAACCATACGTGGCTATCGTTGGATCCTTCCAGTATTTAAATGTGAATAAATCTTTTGTTTCTCGTACCACTGCTTGTTACTGTGGTACTGCTTCGTGGCGAAAAAATGGAAAAAACATTTGAAATTATCAGAAAAATGAAGGCCGGATTTAATCGAAAGTCACGCAGCAGTTGTAGAGCTGAACATACGGATGAAACACATATTGAAATATGAGCTTGGACTAAAACCAAAAAAAGTACACGCAGAGAAGAAACATGATTGTCACAATCATATTCGAAGAGCAAAATAATATGATAGGAGCTATTTTTGCGGCGAGCATGTAACATTTTAACCTGCAACCATGTTGGCTCAGTGAACATGGTTCTAAGAAAAATGTAATTGTCCTCATCTAAAATGTTATTATATTGATAAAAAGAATTTTGTTTGAATGAAAAGACAATGGTCACGATTTAAAATGTTATGGTATTCATTAAAAATGTTTTTCTCCTAGTTAA
Source organism: Haematobia irritans (assembly GCF_050003625.1). Lineage (NCBI taxonomy): Eukaryota > Metazoa > Arthropoda > Insecta > Diptera > Muscidae > Haematobia > Haematobia irritans. The sequence goes on from NC_134401.1 coordinate 120,838,890, forward strand.
AAGAACATGGTCACAACCTAAAATGTTTTGATCTTTATGAAAAAACTTTTTTCATCGTCGAAAAAAGGACGCCACTTGAGAAAGAAAACACAAAATTAATTTTATTTGTTTGTTTTTATTTATTTATAAACTAATTCATTGTTTATTTGTATTTATAATGCTGTTCAAGCAAACATCATATATTTTTACACACTCTATTTTATTTCAATTTCAACAATAAGTAATTATTCCATATTTACATCGAGCTCATCAAATGTACAAACGCAGACATCATGTAACTGCAAATAAAAATAAATTATACCATATAGTAAAATGCAGAACAATAAAAAGGTACATTTTTTCAATTACACTTTCCTTTTATGTGTTCACATAAAACCACGTGCCACTTCTGAATAAATAAACACAAAACACAGTAAATCCGTATTCTCCGTCCATTCCAAGAAACAATCAACACACGACTGACGCGCAAAATGAAAATCGTGTGTACCTGCTCAATGTTTTTATAAAATTCTTTTCGCTGCAAACAAGTTAAAAAATTAAATGGTCACGAAAAAATGTAAATGGTCTTTATGGCCATGTAATGGTTCTAGACATGTCTATACTTAACCTATAAAAATACTTTTTTCCCTGTAAAAAAGTAAAAAAAAAATTGAATGGTCAGGTACATGATTTTCCGACCATTTAATGGTCTCAAATTCTATCATTTAAATGATAGAACATGTTTGGGGTATTTGAGAACCATTCAAATGCTTATTGCCACCATACATTTTTCTCCGCTCGAAAACTATTTTTACAAAGACAAAATACATGGGTTTCGCGGCAATTACATGCTCTAGATAAGCATTAAATGGATGCGGCAACCATGTCCAAACATGGTTTTTCTGTGCGTGTATATATGGCCGTAAGTTCGGCCAGGCCGAGTCTTATGTACCCTCCACCATGGATAGCGTACGAATTACTTGGGTTGTGGTATCTTAAATCGTTTTCTAAATTGTGAGCTAGTGGTATATATTAGACAAAAAGGTATGTATAGGTAAGTCTACAAATAATTACGAATCGATATGGACTATTGCACGGTACGTAGGGAGCCATAATTGAAATATGGGGGTCGCTTATATAGGGGCTATATACAATTATGAACTTGATATGGACCAGTTTTTGTGTGATTGGGGATCGATTTATCTGAGGGCTATATATAACTATAGACCGATATGGACCTAGTTAGGCATGGTTGTTTAGGGCCATATACTAGCACAATGTACCAAATTTCAACTGACTCGCATGACATTTGCTCCTCCAAGAGGCTCCAAAACCAAATCTCGGGATCGGTTTATATGCACTGTTAGAAAAATATGTTTTTCATATGTTCCGATATAAACAAAATGTGTTTCGGGCACGATTTTAAACCACAATATATTTAAGTGCGAACATGTAATGTTCCTGAACTAACACTAAATGTTTGGGACATCTATGTTAATATGTTAGAATATATTATGTTTGGGGCATGAATGTTTCATAAAAATCATATGTGTGAATACAAACATATATAAATTTACAAATTTCGACTAAACATACATATGTTGTGATATTTTATTCAAAGCGACAGAGAGAGTATAGAGAGAAATAGAGATGGAAACCGGGAGAGTTGACGAAAGATATCAATATAACACAGCAAAAGAGTCAAAAGAGAACAATTTCTGTGAAACCGCTTGTATGTTGTTTCGGAAAACTGTTTTATGATAAGGCCAAAAATTTGATATGTTTAAGTCTAAATATTATTTAATTTGAATAAAGAGAATAAAAATTCTGAACCAAGAGAATAGACATTTGAAAAACAAACAGCTTATGTTTTCGCCTTGAGAGCAGCATTTTATGTATGTGTGGACATGTGTTTTGTTTATCATTTTGGCATTATGGGCACAATTTTTTTCTTGGTTCGTTAAAAGAAATCAGGGGTCTTCATAAAAATAACGAAAGGGCACTATACTCTTTTTAGAGTTGGGACAGTAAAATGAAATAAGGAGGAAATAGTGAAAAATTACACAGTAAAATGTAAAAAAACAAACTTTAGTTCCTCTTTATTTAAAAGTAGTCCACGAGGAGTTGACGGACACCATCAAATATAAAAGCGGGCATTAAGTTCGAGTTTTACAGCTAAAACAATTTAAAAAGTTTATTTTCTTTAAAATGAATTATTAAAGAAAAATAAAAGGAATTTTAGAGCGATGGTGTTAAATGCTAGTAAAACTAGCATTTAATATAAACATAAATAAATTTATGTTTATATTATAAAATTATGTATGTATGTTTATACTCGACTCCACGTTCTTCTTTTGTTAGTTTTTGAATTCCTTCCAAATTTTAAAGTTTTGTACAAAAACAGTTTTTTATTACAAGATTGTTATTTTTGCAATAAAAAATAATATTTTATCCAAAAATCAGTCAATTTCGTTTATATCAAGCACTGTTACTGACTATAAATCTTTAATAACACACATTTCGAAGTTTCATTTAAAAAAAAAATTAATATAGTGTAAATATAAATGTGTAAATTAAAAAAAAAAAACAAAAAAAAAATGTTCGGTCGGAGCAGGGATTGAACCCACGACCCTTTGCATGCAAGGCAGACATGCTAACCACTGCTCCACGTGGCAAACAAATGTATGTTTCTGTTAAATAATGTTATGTTTGCATAGGCTCGTGGGCGCTGCAAACTATGCTATATAAATGTAACTTAAAACGATAATTATCTACTGGTGACTATAACAGCTACGTAGCCCAGTGGATAGTGTGTTGGCTTACAAACTGTATGGTCCTCGGTTCGATTCTCCGTGCAGGCGAAAGGTAAAATTTAAAAAATTTATAAAAGTGAATAATTTCTTCAACATTATTTGTATTACAGAGAAAGGTGCCAATAACTAAAAAAATTCGTGGAAGTGAAAATTACGAGTATGTTAGGAAATTCTTCCAAGCATATAATATTTTTGGCTCAAAATGCTTCCAAACATATAATATGTTCACATAAAACAAACATATTAATGTTTCGGCAGTATGCAATAATATATGTGCTTCCTGCAAAATATGTTTGGAACATATGTTAAAGAAGCGATTTTTTTTGAGGGTGTGAGGGCTATATATGATTATGGACTGATATGGACCACTTTTGGCATGATTGTTAAATATACTACCACACATACCAAATTTCAACCAGATCGGATGAATTTTGCGTCTTCAAAAGGTACCAGAGGTCAAATCTGGGGATCGGCTTATACACTGTTAGAAAAATATGTTTTTCATATGTTCCGATATAAACAAAATGTGTTTCGGGCACGATTTTAAACCACAATATATTTAAGTGCGAACATGTAATGTTCCTGAACTAACACTAAATGTTTGGGACATCTATGTTAATATGTTAGAATATATTATGTTTGGGGCATGAATGTTTCATAAAAATCATATGTGTGAATACAAACATATATAAATTTACAAATTTCGACTAAACATACATATGTTGTGATATTTTATTCAAAGCGACAGAGAGAGTATAGAGAGAAATAGAGATGGAAACCGGGAGAGTTGACGAAAGATATCAATATAACACAGCAAAAGAGTCAAAAGAGAACAATTTCTGTGAAACCGCTTGTATGTTGTTTCGGAAAACTGTTTTATGATAAGGCCAAAAATTTGATATGTTTAAGTCTAAATATTATTTAATTTGAATAAAGAGAATAAAAATTCTGAACCAAGAGAATAGACATTTGAAAAACAAACAGCTTATGTTTTCGCCTTGAGAGCAGCATTTTATGTATGTGTGGACATGTGTTTTGTTTATCATTTTGGCATTATGGGCACAATTTTTTTCTTGGTTCGTTAAAAGAAATCAGGGGTCTTCATAAAAATAACGAAAGGGCACTATACTCTTTTTAGAGTTGGGACAGTAAAATGAAATAAGGAGGAAATAGTGAAAAATTACACAGTAAAATGTAAAAAAACAAACTTTAGTTCCTCTTTATTTAAAAGTAGTCCACGAGGAGTTGACGGACACCATCAAATATAAAAGCGGGCATTAAGTTCGAGTTTTACAGCTAAAACAATTTAAAAAGTTTATTTTCTTTAAAATGAATTATTAAAGAAAAATAAAAGGAATTTTAGAGCGATGGTGTTAAATGCTAGTAAAACTAGCATTTAATATAAACATAAATAAATTTATGTTTATATTATAAAATTATGTATGTATGTTTATACTCGACTCCACGTTCTTCTTTTGTTAGTTTTTGAATTCCTTCCAAATTTTAAAGTTTTGTACAAAAACAGTTTTTTATTACAAGATTGTTATTTTTGCAATAAAAAATAATATTTTATCCAAAAATCAGTCAATTTCGTTTATATCAAGCACTGTTACTGACTATAAATCTTTAATAACACACATTTCGAAGTTTCATTTAAAAAAAAAATTAATATAGTGTAAATATAAATGTGTAAATTAAAAAAAAAAAACAAAAAAAAAATGTTCGGTCGGAGCAGGGATTGAACCCACGACCCTTTGCATGCAAGGCAGACATGCTAACCACTGCTCCACGTGGCAAACAAATGTATGTTTCTGTTAAATAATGTTATGTTTGCATAGGCTCGTGGGCGCTGCAAACTATGCTATATAAATGTAACTTAAAACGATAATTATCTACTGGTGACTATAACAGCTACGTAGCCCAGTGGATAGTGTGTTGGCTTACAAACTGTATGGTCCTCGGTTCGATTCTCCGTGCAGGCGAAAGGTAAAATTTAAAAAATTTATAAAAGTGAATAATTTCTTCAACATTATTTGTATTACAGAGAAAGGTGCCAATAACTAAAAAAATTCGTGGAAGTGAAAATTACGAGTATGTTAGGAAATTCTTCCAAGCATATAATATTTTTGGCTCAAAATGCTTCCAAACATATAATATGTTCACATAAAACAAACATATTAATGTTTCGGCAGTATGCAATAATATATGTGCTTCCTGCAAAATATGTTTGGAACATATGTTAAAGAAGCGATTTTTTTTGAGGGTGTATGGGGGCTATATATAATTATGGACTGATATGAACCAATTCCTGCATGGTTGTTGGATACCATATACTAACATCACGTACCAAATTTCAACCAAATCGGATGAATTTTGCTGTTCCAAGGGGCTCCGGAGGTCAAATCTGGGGATCGGTTTATACACGCAGAGAAGAAACATGATTGCCACAATCATATTCGAAGAGCAAAATAATATGATAGCAGCTATTTTTGCGGCGACCATGTAACATTTTAACCTGCAACCATGTTGGCTCAGTGAACATGGTTCTAAGAAAAATACAATTGTCCTCATCTAAAATGTTATTATATTGATAAAAAGAATTTTGTTTCCATTAAAAGACAATGGTCACGATCTAAAATGTTATGTTATTCGTCAAAAATGTTTTTCTTCTAGTTAAAAGAACATGGTCACAATCTAAAATGTTTTGATTTTTATGAAAAAACTTTTTTCGTCGTCGAAAAAAGGACGCCACTTGAGAAAAGAAAACACAAAATCAACTTTATTTATTTGTTTTTATTTATTTATAAACTAATTCATTGTTTATTTGTATTTATAATGTTGTGCAAGCAAACTTCACATATTTTTACACACTCTAGTTTGGTTCAATTTCAACAATAAGAAATCATTCCATATTTACTTCGTGCCCATCAAATGTACAAACACAGACACCATATAACTGCAAATAAAAATAAATTATACCATATGTCAAAATGCAGAACAAAAACCAGGTACATTTGTTTCAATTACACTTTCCTTTTTTGTATTCACATAAAACCACGTGCCATTTCTGAATAAATAAATTAACACAAAACACAATAATTCCGTATTCTCCGTCCATTCCAAGAAACAATCAACACACGACTGACGCGCAAAATGAAAATCGTGTGTACCTGCTCAATGTTTTTATAAAATTCTTGTCGCTGCAAAAAAATTAAAAAATTAAATGGTCACGAAAACAATGTACATGATCTTTATGGCCATGTAATGCTTGTAGACATATCTATACGTAAACTATAAAAATACTTTTTTCTTTGCAAAAAAGTAAAAAAAATTGAATGGTCAGGTACATGATTTTCCTGACCATATAATGGTCTCAAATTCTATCATTGAAATAATAGAACATGTTTGCGGCATTTGAGAACCATTTAAATGCTTATTGCCAACATATATTTTTCTCCGCTCGAAAATTATTTTTACAAAGACAAAATACATGGTTTTCGCGACAATTAAATACTCTAAATAAGCATTAAATGGATGCGGCAACCATGTCCAAACATGTTTTTTCTGTGCGTGTATGGGGCCTATATATAATTATTCATTTTATTGTTAACAAGCATACAAAAGCATTTTGATCTATTACATTGACTAACTAGTCGTAATGGAATTCAAGCGTGATAGTGTGATCGCTTTATATTTGAGTGGAAAACCATACGTGGCTATCGTTGGATCCTTCCAGTATTTAAATGTGAATAAATATTTTGTTTCTAGTACCACTGCTTGTTACTGTGGTACTGCTTCGTGGCGGAAAAACGGAAAGAACATTTGAAATGATTCGAAAAATGAAGGCCAGATTTAATCGAAATTCACGCAGCAGTGGTAGAGCTGAACATATCACTAGTACGGATGAAACACATATTGAAAGATGAGCTTGGACTAAATCAAAAACAAGTATATACGGCCGTAAGTTCGGCCAGGCCGAATCTTATGTACCCTCCACCATGGATTGCGTAGAACCTTCTACGAATGACTCTCATCCACAATCGAATTACCGATAAGGACCTAGTTAGGCATGGTTGTTAACGGCCATATACTAGTACAATGTACCAAATTTCAAATGGATCGGATGAATTTTGCTCCTCCAAGAGGCTCCGGAGGGCAAATCTGGGGACCGTTTTATATGAGGGCTATATATGATTATGAACTGATATGGACCACTTTTGACATGGTTGTTAAATATACTACCACACGTACCAAATTTCAACCAGATCGGATGAATTTTGCTTCTCCAAAAGGTACCAGAGGTGAAATCTGGGGGCTATATATAATTATGGACTGATATAAAGGGTGATACGGTCAAAATTTGGTCAATATAAACTTGACGTATTTCTTTCAATTTTGCATTTAAAAAACCTGAACACCCCTCATTTTGAAGGTGTGTGTGTGTAGAATGTTGCTCCTATTATGATTTTGGAATTGCTCCTATTTTGATTTTGGAATCAAAATTTTGCTCGCGCATCGCGGAAATCCGAGCTACTCGCACGCAAAGCTGGCAAAATCGCTAAAAGTTGCCAAATCAACCGTTACAAATGTAATTAAAGTGTTTGGGGAACGTTTGTCGACAGCCAGGAAGTCTGGATCGGGGGGAAATCGAAAACCGGGAGCCGCTGAGACGACAAAGAGAGTTGCCGGTAGTTTCAAGCGAAACCCTAACCTCTCTCTCCGAGATGCCGCAAATAAGCTGGGTGTATCGTCTACAACCGTGCATCGAGCCAAAAAACGAGCCGGACTATCGACTTAAATACAAGAAGGGAGTGACTCCAAATCGCGATGATAAACAAAAACGACGGCCAAAGCGCGATCCCGGAGGCTGTACACGACTATGCTGACGAAGTTTGACTGCGTGGTAATGGACGACGAAACCTACGTCAAAGCCGACTACAAGCAGCTTCCGGGACAGGAGTTTTATACGGCAAAAGGAAGGGGAAAGGTAGCAGATATTTTCAAGCACATAAAACTGTCAAAGTTCGCAAAGAAATATCTGGTTTGGCAAGCCATATGTACCTGTGGCTTGAAAAGCAGCATTTTCATAGATTCCGGGACTGTCAACCAAGAAATTTATGTGAAAGAGTGTTTGAATAAACGTCTGCTGTCTTTCGGTTGTTCCGCACTGTTTTGGCCGGATTTGGCAACCCACCCAACACGCCAGAGCTCCGCCCAATTGAGAAATACTAGGCTATTGTCAAGCGGAACCTAAAGAAGACCAAAAAACTGCTAAGGACGAGCAACATTTCAAGGCAAACTGGCTTTCTGCGGCGAAGAAGGTGGACAAGGTTGCTGTACAAAATCTGATGGCAGGTGTCAAGCGTGAGGCCCGGCAATTCGGATTTGGAAAAGCGAAAGCCTAACTGAATATTTTTCCTGAATTTTATACTAATTGAACTTGAAATAGATATTTAATTTGATTTTTTTAAATAAACGATTTCACCGATTTACACGCGTTTTCCCTTGACCAAATTTTGACCGTATCACCCTTTATAACTAATAATAGCTTTGGTATTAAATTTGAGTGAATCGCTAGGGAAACTTTGTTCACACCCTACCAAATACAAAGCCAAGTTAAATGAGCCAAATTAGTTGAGCCAATTAAAATATAATTCACACTTTGTGACAGATTTGAATTTTGTTCAAATAGATTTGGTTACAAATACTCTGAGAGCAGAGCACAGTCATTAGTACTTGAGACGTTTAACAAAGTGGAGCAATTCTAGCGTAAAATACGGAAAGTCGTAAAATGTTAGGAACACCAAGTGTTGAAGAATTAAGAAATCATACATTGGGAATAAGACATCTACAGTGCCTACTTTTGGCTTTGGGCCTATCGGTGGGCTATGCCAATCGGGTAAATTTATCGGTGGCTATAGTGGCAATGACCGATGTACATGAATACAAGGAAGGTGTAGAGGTATGGCGTTTTAGAACAAAGGCCGGAACAATGTTCGGGTTTCGCAGTGGAAATCGGTTTATCGGTTTTGCGGTTGCTCTTTCTTAACAATAAGCAAAATTTTTAATTAAATCAAATCAATTCCGGTTAAATCTAGACGAAATCTACATGAAATACCGCGAAAATTTCCAAGCGAAAACCGAAAATAGTTTGGGACTTTAACTGCAATATATTGTCCCCCTAATAATACCTCCCCTTGTTCCCGCAGATTTTCCAGTGGAGTGAAAAAGAAAAGTCTTTAGTACAAAGCAGTTTCTTTTGGGGCTATGTTCTTACACAAATACCAGCGGGCCAGTGGTGCCGTAAATTGGGAGCCAAAGGCCTCTTCCTATGGGGTAACATTATAAGTTCCACTTTGGCGTTGTTGACACCATATTTAGTCACAGTGGGAGATTGGCAGACCTTAATGGCGGTTCGTATTGTTCAGGGTTTAGTCCAAGGTGTAATGTTTCCCTGTACGCACAGTGTTCTCTCGCGCTGGTGTCCGCCTGGAGAAAGGGCTACTCTTTGCAGTTTAGCTTATGCTGGAACATTTCTGGGAGCCATCCTAATGTTTGGCAGTAGCGGCTGGATTATAACATATCTACATGGTTGGCCTACAGTCTTTTATATATCTGGATTTTTGGGATTCATATGGTGTTTCGTATGGTATGTTTGGGGTTCCAATAGCCCACATTCGTACAAGCATATATCCCCCCAAGAGAAATTTATGATTTTACGATCTATGGAAACGCCAGAGGAAAGAAATTCGGAGAATCTAACGAAAACCCCGTGGCGTAATATTATCTGTTCCATGCCATTTTGGGCTTTGCTTTTGGATCATTGTGCCCATAACTGGGGATTTTGGACATTGCTTACCCAACTTCCTTCCTATATGAAATATATACTAAATATGGATATCCAAAGGAATGGCTTATTCTCAGCTTTACCCTATTTGATAATGTTGCTACTCACATTTCTCTTGGGCTATATGGCTGATGTCTTCCACAAACATCGTTGGATGTCTACGAATTTCAGTCGAAAACTTTTCAATACCATTGGTCAATGGTTGCCCATGATCTCATTGGCCGCTTTGGGATTTTGTGATTCCTCCCATTTGGTATGGGCTTTGGTATTCATAGTTCTTTCGGTGGGCTTAAATTCTTCTTCGTTCCTGGGATTTCAGGTAAATCATTTGGATTTATCACCCAACTATGCTGGTGTCCTAATGGGTATCACCAATTGTGCAGCAAATGTTATGAGCATTTTAGCTCCCCTTACCGTGGGATTTGTGGTAACTGATGTGGTAAGTATTCAGGAAGAGACATAATTTGGTGGTATATTTTTCTAATTTTGTTTTTTTGATTTTTCACAGACAAATCCTTTACAATGGCGTACAGTTTTTTTCGTCTCGTCTGGTTTTTATTTTGTGGGAAATTTCTGTTTTCTCTTATTTGGTCAAACAAGTGTGCAAAAATGGAATGATCTTACACCCAAACCAGCGGAAATGCAATTAATTGCTATTAGAGAAATTGACAATAATGAAAATAAATAAAATTTATTTTAGTGATACGATAAAAATAAAGTAAAAAAAGTATATACGGCCGTATGTTCGGCCAGGTCGAATCTTATGTACCCTCCACCATGGATTGCGTAGAAACTTCTACACCCAGAGAAGGAATATGATCACCTCAAACATGTTGTAAGAGCAAAATGTTATTTTTGGGTGGTGACCATGTAACATGGCTTTCGCAACCATGTTATTTTTTCGGAAATCATGTATCTGATTTCGGCAAGCAGGTTATATTTGACGGGAAAATAACATTTTAGTGACAAACATGTTACATGGTCACCATACAAAAATAAAATTTTGCTCTTGAAACATGTTTGAGGTGATCATATTCCTTCTCTGCGTGTACGACTGTCATCCACAATCGAATTACTTGGGTTGTGGTATCTTAAAACTTCTTAACATCGTTTTCTAAATTGTGAGTCGATACGTGGTATATACTAGCCAAAAAAGTGTACAAATAATTACGAATCGATATGGACTTTTACACGGTACGTACACGCAGAGAAGAAACATGATTGTCACAATCATATTCGAAGAGCAAAATAATATGATAGGAGCTATTTTTGCGGCAACCATGTAACATTTTAACCTGCAACCATGTTGGCTCAATGAACATGGTTCTAAGAAAAATATAATTGTCTTCATCTAAAATGTTATTATATTGATAAAAAGAAATTTGTTTGAATGAAAAGACAATGGTCACTATTTAAAATGTTATGGTATTCATTAAAAATAATTTTCTCCTAGTTAAAAGAACATGGTCACAACCTAAAATGTTTTGATCTTTATGAAAAAACTTTTTTCATCGTCGAAAAAAGGACGCCACTTGAGAAAAGAAAACACAAAATTAAATTTATTTGTTTGTTTTTATTTATTTATAAACTAATTCATTGTTTATTTGTATTTATACTGTCGTGCAAGCAAACACCACATATTTTTACACACTCTATTTTGGTTCAATTTCAACAATAAGTAATCATTCCATATTTACTTCGTGCCCATCAAATGTACCAACGCAGACATCATGTAACTGCAAATAAAAATAAATTATACCATATATCAAAATGCAGAACAAAAAACAGGTACATTTTTTCAATTACTTTTTTGTGTTCACATAAAACCACGTGCCACTTCTGAATAAATAAATTAATACAAAACACAGTAAGTATTCGTATTCTCCGTCCATTCCAAGAAACAATCAACACACGACTGACGCGCAAAATGAAAATCGTGTGTACCGGCTCATGTTTTTATAAAATTCTTTTCGCTGCAAAAAAGTTAAAAAATTAAATGGTCACGAAAAAATGTAAATGGTCTTTATGGCCATGTAATGGTTCTAGACATGTCTATACTTAACCTATAAAAATACTTTTTTCCCTGTAAAAAAGTAAAAAAATTGAATGGTCAGGTACATGATTTTCCCGACCATTTAATGGTCTCAAATTCTATCATTTAGATGATAGAACATGTTTGCGGTATTTGAGAACCATTCAAATGCTTATTGTCACTATATATTTTTCTCCGCTCGAAAACTATTTTTACCAAGACAAAATACATGGTTTTCGCGACAATTACATGCTCTAGATAAGCATTAAATGGATGTGGCAACAATGTGCAAACATGGTTTTTCTGTGCGTGTACAGACCCAGAATTGAAATATGGGGGTCGTTTATATTGGGGCTATATAGAATTATGAACTTTATATGGACCAATTTTTGTGTGATTGGGATCGATTTATCTGAGGGCTATATATAACTATAGACCGATATTGACCTAGTTAGGCTTGGTTGTTAACGGCCATATACTAGCACAATGTACCAAATTTCAACTGACTCGGATGAAATTTGCTCCTCCAAGAGGCTCCAAAACCAAATCTCGGGATTGGTTTATATTGGGGCTATATATGATTATGGACCACTTTTGGCATGGTTGTTAAATATCATATACTACCACCACGTACCAAATTTCAACCAGATCGGATGAATTTTGCTTCTCCAAAAGGCATCGGATGTCAAATCTGGGGATCGGTTTATATGGGGGCTATATATAATTATTTACTTATATGAACCAATTCCTGCAAGGTTGTTGGATACCATATACTAACATCACGTACCAAATTTCAACCGAATCGGATGAATTTTGCCCTTCCAAGGGGCTCCGTAGGTCAAATCTGGGGATCGGTTTATATGGGGGCTATATATAATTATGTACCGATTTCGACCAACTTTTTCATGGGTGTTTGAGGCCATATATTAAAACCACGTACCAAATATCAACTGAATCAGATGAATTTTGGTCTTCCAAGAGGCTCCGGAGGTCAAATCTGGTGATCGGTTTATATGGGGGATATATATAATTATATACCGATGTAGACCAATTTTTGCATGGTTGTTAGAGACCATATACTAACACCATGTACCAAATTTCAGCCGGATCGGATGAAATTTCCTTCTCTTAGAGGCTCCACAAGCCAAATCTGGGGATCGGTTTATATAGGGGCTATATATAATTATGGACCGATTTCGACCAATTTTTGCATGGTTATTAGAGACCATATACTAACACCATGTACCAAATTTCAGCCGGATCGGATGAAATTTACTGCTCTTAGAGGCTCCGCAAGCCAAATCTAGGGATCGGTTTATATGGGGCTATACCTAAAAGTGGACCGATATGGCCCATTTGCAATACCATCCGATCTACATCAATAACAACTACTTGTGCCAAGTTTCAAGTCGATAGCTTGTTTCGTTCGGAAGTTAGCGTGATTTCAACAGACGGACGGACATGCTCATATCGACTCAGAATTTCACCACGATCCAGAATATATATACTTTATGGGGTCTTAGAGCAATATTTCGATGTGTTAAAAACGGAATGACAAAGTTAATATACCCCCATCCTATGGGGGAGGGTATAAAAAAAAATCCATTGTTTTTGTAGCAATGTTGCTCTTAAAACTTACCACAATTCTCTATTAATCTGAAAAGTCTCCAATCTAGAAAGAAAGAAACCCTAATGTTGAAATAACGGATTTTCACCTGGAGTTGTCTGGATTTAAATTTGTTCAATGTCTTCATACATTAGAGTCTGAAAATGTATTGAGTATTTTGCTATAACCTGACAATGATTCGAATATGTCAAAATTGTTAAGGACGACCCGCTTTTCTTCCGGGCAATAGTCAATATACTTGAGAATTTCTCCTCTCGAGTATAGTATAGAATTTCCTAGCTGCAACTAATCACTATAGTATTTGCAACCAAACATGAGTCGATGACGTCAAAATTCTTTTATGAAACTATTCCCAGAGTATCACCCATATTCGATAGCATTTTCAAAAACTCTGTCATCGACCTGTTTATTGTGATATGTTGTGAGATAGAAATAAGGTCTGCAAATAAAGACAAGGAGCGAAGCAACCCTAGTGTTCCTATTGTAAAGCTAGGCCTTTTTGAGGTTATACGAAGTCAGAAGGTTTTGATATACCAGCGTTATTTGTGTTCTTTATAGCAACTTAAAAGATTCATCTTGTCCAAAAAATTGAATTAAATCGTGAAAATTTTCGAGCGATTATTTCATGCAACTTTCGGTATGGTTAACTCAAAAACAGTACATCGATAAATTGAATTCAATTTGCCATTAAGCTCCAATAAGTACCCGTGTTTATTGATGGCATGGTGAATTTAATCGAGGTTGTAGTCCACTCCAAAACGAATTTCGTGAAGGTTGTCTAAAATCAGTTGCTGTTCCGCATATCATTGATACTGATGCTAACCTATCGTGAGAGTGAGACAATCTTAGGTATTAATACATTCAATATTGCATGAACATTTGACCGTGAATAAATTGTTCGCATTGGATTTGTTAACAAGGTTCGTGTCGATTGGTCGAAAGAAATGCTCCAAAAATACGATCGCGTTACTTCGAAACACGTCTAGGACATCATGACAGATGATGAATCGTGGATTTATGAGTACGAGTTCGAATGTAAACAGTAGTTGACTGTTTGACACCTGAAGAAGCGGTTGATGCCTTCGGAATGCATGTTTTGGAGATAACCCAATCAGAGTGGGAAAAATATCTCCACAATTGATTCAAACGCATACAAAAGTGTATTGACCATAATGGTTCCTCCATTATTGAAAATCAGTAAAGCTATTTTCGATGAATTCAGTCCTGTCAAAACGTTGGCCTCGGAACTAAGACTCGCTTAGTTCATCTTCTGTGGTGTTCAAGATACTCTCTGTTCCAATTCTCGCAGTAGTCATTCAAATTACCATGATTTTCATGGAGAACCATGATATAAGAATAGGAGGTCCTCAAGGAGGCACCTACGGTCAAGCAAGCCTTCTTGGCAAATAATGACCACTACTGAACTATTCAAAGCCAGTGTGGAAAACTCTCTTTAGAGTTAAAAATAAGTGTCTTCGCTGTGTAACCGAAGATTGTCTAAAAGTGAGCGAAGATCCTATGGGTACGACGACCTAACTTCTCACAGTAACCAAGCAAGAGGATTAGCAATTCATATATAGCTTCATTTGGGCGCCAGTTCATAGTGGAGCCAAACGACATAAAATATCCGAAAACTCAACGCTGGTTGAGGTAAAGGAATCGGCACCGGGCGCATTTGCAACTGTTTAGAAAAGTGTGTCTATTAGAAGCACATACCCATTCTGTAGTTAATGCAGCATCTGTTATGAGTCATCACAAGATACACTTAATTAGGCGGAAGCATGATACAATCCTGAAAATATTTCGTAGCAGTAAGAACGTAACATAAGTTGGCCGCCAAGTCATACTACAATCGGATGATACGAAATATCCGACAACTTCCAATTCGAGAGGAGGCTTTTTTTCGCCAGTCGTTATGAACATAGCATGTCTCATGTTCGAACTGTATTAATGAGGATGTTGTAGTGATGAACAGTAACAAGATCATTTCATTTATGAAGTCCTTGCGAACTAAAAGACCGATAGACACTGCGCCCTCTTACAGCACAGACCCATTCTGTAGTTAATGCAGAATCTGTTATGAGTCATCACAAGATACCCTTATTTAGGCGGACACATGATATCAATCCTGAAAATATTTCGTAACAGGAAGAACGTACCATAAGTTGGCCGCCAAGTCATACTGGATTCGGAGGAAACGAAATATCCGACAACTTCCAATTCGAGAGGAGGCTTTTTTGACCAGTTGTTATGAACATAGCATGTCTCATATTCGAACTATATTAATGAGGATGCTGTAGTGATGAAAAATAATAAGATCATTCCATTTATGAAGTCCTGGCGTACTAAGAGCCCACCGTGGTGCAATGGTTAGCATGCCCGCCTTGCATACACAAGGTCGTGGGTTCGACTCCTGCTTCGACCGAACACCAAAATGTTTTTCAGCGGTGGATTATCCCACCTCAGTAATGCTGGTGACATTTCTGAGGGTTTCAAAACTTCTCTAAGTGGTTTCACTGCAATGTGGAACGCCGTTCGGACTCGGCTATAAAAAGGAGGTCCCTTGTCATTGAGCTTAACATGGAATCGGGCAGCACTCAGTGATAAGAGAGAAGTTCACCAATGTGGTATCACAATGAACTGAATAGTCTACGAGAGCCTGATACATCGGGCTGCCACCTAACCTAACCTAACCTGGGCTATATATGATTATGGACTGATATGGACCACTTTTGGCATGGTTGTTAAATATCATGTACTACCACCACGTACCAAATTTCAACCAGATCGGATGAATTTTGCTTCTCCAAAAGGCACCGGAGGTCAAATATGGGGGTCGGTTTATATGGGGGCTATATATAATTATGGACCGATTTCGACCAATTTGTGCATGGGTGTTTGAGGCCATATACCAACACCATGAATCAGATGAATTTTGGTCTTCCAAGAGGCTCCGAAGGTCAAATCTCGTGATCGGTATATATGGGGCTATATATAATTATGTGCCGATGTGGACCAATTTCTGAGTGGTCATTAGAGAACATATACCAACACCATGTACCAAATTTCAGCTGGATCGGATGCAATTTGCTTCTCTTAGAGGCTCCGCAAACCAAATCGGGGGATCGGTTTATATGGGGGCTATATATAATTATGGACCGATGTGGACCAATTTGCATGGTTGTTAGAGACCATATACTAACACCATGTACCGAATTTCAGCCGGATCGGATGAAATTTGCTTCTCTTAGAGGATTCGCAAGCCAAATTTGGGGGTCCGTTTATATGGGGGCTATACGTAAAAGTGGACCGATATGGCCCATTTGCAATACCATCCGACCTACATCAATAACAACCACTTGCACCAAATTTAGCTTGTTTCGTTCGGAAGTTAGCGTAAATTCAATAGACGGACGGGCGGATGGGCGGACGGACATGCTCAGATCGACTCAGAATTTCACCACGACTTAGAATATATGTACTTTATAGGGTCTTACAGCAATATTTCGATGTGTTACAACCGGAATGACAAAGTTAATATACGCCCATCCTAGGGTATAAAAACGTAATATTAACATAAGTTGGGCGCCAATTCATACTGCAATCGGAGGATAGGAAACATCCGACAGCTTGCAATTGGGGACGAAGAGAGTACGAAGCCACAGAGTCTCGTCGCTGATTTAGCGGCTTGAATCGCTTCTTTCTCTGCACCGGAAATTGAACTTAGAGAACCGAAAGTCTATAGGCTACATACACGGGCTGAGATAAAGGAAGCGACCCCGAGCGTACATATAACTGTTTCGAATAGAGTGGATATCGATACCGAATGAGAGGAAACTTTTGAGTATTTCCTCTCTTATAAGCCTCAAGACATCGTTATTTTTGAAGAGACATGATACTAATCGTGAACATATTTGTTCCCCGTAATATTAGCATTTTTTGGGTGCCAGTGGAATCTGGGCTCTTTTAAGAAAATTAGAACTTTGATGGCCTGTTCCTGTATATTGAACGAAAGGCTTCTTTCGTATTCCAAACGAAAGAAAATTGATTTTTGTTCTTCTATTTCGAAAGGCAAGTCACTTCATATTTTGTTGTCGAGTAATAAACGAACATATACAATAAGTGTCAAGAAAAAAGTAAAAACATTGTTAACATTTGACTGAATTCTCAGACCAAAAATTTGAAAATACTCATTTTGGATAATCAATGTATTCTCCTACAAACGAAACGAACTTTAAAAAATAGAAAAACCCAAATTCATACGAATTCGAGTGACTGCCTTTCTTTCGAATGAGTTTTCGTTCGATATACAGGAACAGGCCATGAGAACTCAAAGTCGGTAGAACAGACACAAGTCTGTGAGCAGGGAGTGAACCCATGCCCTTTAAAGACCATGGGGCTGAGATACAAGCGTTTGGAATAGCGTGGCTATCGATAAGACGGATCATTTGCGTTGAATAAGAGTGAATACCAAAACCGAATGGAACCATATGAGTATTTCCACTCTTATGAGCCTGTCATCACAAGATACAGGTCTCGTTATTTTAGAGGGGACATGACACCAATCCTGAACATATTTGGTCATCTGAGCATAAGTTGGGCGCCAGACCCTACTGGAATCAGAGGTAACCAAATAGCTGACAACATACGATTCGAGCCGGACTTTAGAGAAATTAAGCTTTGAGAAAGCAAGGTCGATAGCTTACATGTGAACTAAGAAAAAGAAACGTACAGCTATCCGTTTACTCCGAGTCGAAAAGACCCGTCTCATTCTTTCAACCTAACCCAACATATACTTATAACGAAGAGTCAATGATCATATAAAAATATATCTATTAAAAAACAACTAATGACAAAATTATTTAAAATTTGTTTTATTTTATCATTTTTCTAGTCTCTTTTAAGTTTTTTTTTGTTTATATTAAATGCAAGACATTAAAACTAAACTTAAACTAATTGTAATAAAATACATAACGACAAACATCACAAAAAAAACAACAGTAAAATTCATTACGGAATATGAACCTATTCCTAATTTTGTTTCTTCTTTTTTTGTTTTTTTGCTATTACACATCTATTATTGCATAAAAAACAAAACTTAAGGTTTGAAGTCAAGGCACATATGGTACAAATTAATCACTTTAGACCTGGATTAGTTTGAATTCATCAAAACTTTCAGAGAATGACAATTCAAACAGCAGGCCTATTGGGCTTATTCACTCCTAAGAGAGTTAGTCATTTTACATTTTGAAGAGAAAAACTAAAATATACCAACTAACAGGATTAATATAAGGAATACATATTAAGCTAATGTTGCGATTCCACATATGTAGAATTACGTTTTTCTGTTGAATGTTTAGGCTGTACATCATTCCAAGGTTGTACTTCTGTTTTGCCAAAGATCACAAAGAGTAAATTACCCAGGAAATAGAAACCAGCGGCAATGAAGAATATAATACGCCATTGATCCGGATTTTTCTGCAAGAGAAAGTGTATTAAAATGTATAGAGTATTAGTTATCAAATATTTTAGTAAAGTTAAAAATAGGGACAAGATAAAAATATACCAGTATGAATTCAGTGCAGAAAGCATCTATTCGGAAATAGACCAAAAACGATTTTTTTAAGTTTATTTCTATAGAAAAACTTTTACAAATTTTGTCAAAATTTTATTTCTAAAGTAAATTTTATCAAAATTTTATTTCTTAAGAAAATTTTGTCAAAATTTCGTTACTACAGCAAATTTTGTCAAAATTTTATATCTAAAGGACATTTTGTCAGTTTTATTTCTATAGAAAATTTTGTTAAAATTTTATTTCTATAGAAAATTTCAACATTTTATTTCCATCAAAAATTATGTCAATAGAAACTTATGTCAAAATTATATTTCGAACGATTTTTTTTCGAAATTTTATTTCTAAAGAAAATTTTGTCAAAATTTTATTATTATAGAAAATTTTGTCAGAATTTTATTGCTATAGAATATTTTGTCAACTTTTTATTTCTATAAAAAGTTTTGTCAAAATTTTATTTCTATAGAAAATTTTGTCTAAATTTTGTCAAAGTTTTATTCCTATAGAAAATTTTGTCAAAATTTTATTTCCATCAAAAATTATGTCAATAGAAAATTTTATCAAAATTATATTTCCGTTTTTTCGATATTTTATTTCTAAAGAAAATTTTGTCACAATTTTATTGCTATAGAAAATTTTGTCAAAATTGTTGTCAAATTTTTTTCCCCATAGAAAAAATTGTTCAATTTTTATTTCTAAAGAAAATTTTGTCAAAATTGTATTTCCATAGAAAATTGTGTCAAAATTTTATTTCTAAAAAATGTATGTCAAAATTTTATTTCTAAAGAAAATTTTTTCAAAATCTTATTCCTAGAGAATATTTTATCAAAATTTTGTTCCTAGAGAAAATTTTATTAAAATTTCATTATAAAAAATTTTTGTTTTGTTATTGTTGGTTTTGTTCTTTAAGCATTGTTGTTTTTTTCTCAAAATTCCATTATAGTTTTGTCAAAATTTTATGTCCATAGAAAATAGTATTTCTATCAAAAATTTTGTCAAAATCTTATTTCCATGAAAAATTTTATATCTATCGAACATTTTATCACATTTTTATTTCAACAGAAAATTTCGTCAAAATTTTACTTCTACAGAAAATTTTATCAACATTTTTATTTCTATAGAAAATTATGTCAAAATTTTATTTCTATAGAAAATTTGTCAACATTTGATTTCTATATTCCATTTCCATAGAAAATTTTTTCAAAATTTTATTTCTAAAAAAAACTTTGGCAAAGGGTTTTCCCCATTAAAAAAAATTTTCAATTTTTATTTCTATAGAAAATTTTGTCAGAATTTTATTTTGTCAAAATTTTGTTACTATAGACAATTTTGTCAAAATTGTATGTCTGAAGAAAATTTTGTCAAAATTTTATTTCCGTAGAAAATTGTGTCAAAATTGTATTACCCTAGAAAATTTTATCAAAAATTTAATTTCTATAGAAAATTTTGTTAAAATTTTATTTCTATAGAAAATTCTGTCAAAGTTTTATTCCTATAGAAAATTTTGGCAACATATTATTTCTATAGAAAATTTCGTCAAAATGTTATTTCCATCAAATATTATGTCGATAGAAAATTTTATCAAAATTATATTTCGAGCGTTTTTTACGAAATTTTGTCACAATTTAATAATTTATAAAAAAAGTTTTATAGAAAACTTTGTCAAAAATTTTTCCCCATAGAAAAAATTGTTCAATTTTTAATTTATATAGAAAATTTTGTCAAAACTGTATATATATAGAAAATTGTGTCAAAACTTTATTTCTAAAAAATGTTTGTCAAAATTTTATTTCTAAAGGAAATTTTTTCAAAATATTATTCTTAAAGAATATTTTATCAAAATTTTGTTCCTAGAGAAAATTTTATTAAAATTTCATTATAGAAAATTTTTTTCAAAATTCCATTATAGATATTTTTGTCACATCTTATTTCCATGAACATTTTTATATCTATCGAACATTTTATCAAAATTTTACTTCAACAGAAAATTTCGTCAAAATTTTACTTTAGAGAAAATTTTGTCAACATTTTTATTTCTATAGAAAATTATGTCAAAATTTTATTTCTATAGAAAATTTGTCAACATTTGATTTCTATAGGAAATTTTGTCAAAATTCTATTTCCATAGAAAAAGTTTTTCCCCATTAAAAAAAATTGTTCAATTTTTATTTCTATAGAAAATTTGGTCAAAATTTTATTTCTATAGAATTGTATCAAAACTTTACTTCTAAAAAAATTTTGTTAAAATTTTATTTCTAAAGAAAATTTTTTCAAAATCTTATTCCTAGAGAATATTTTAACAAAATTTTATTCCTAGAGAAAATTTTGTTACAATTTTATTGCTATAGAAAGTTTTGTCAAAATTTTATGTCCATAGAAAATATAATTTCTATAGAAAATTTTGTCAAAATCTTACTTCCATGAAAAATTTTATATCTATTGAAAATTTTATCAAAATTTCATTGCAATAGAAAATTTCGTCAAATTTTTACTTCTATAGAAAATTTTGTCAAAATTTTTATTTCTACAGAAAATGTTGTCAACATTTTATTTCTACAAAACATTTTGTCAAGATTTTATTTGTGTAGAAAATTTGTGAAGTAGAAATATTTTGCAAAATCTACCAAAGCAGCAAGAATTCGACCAATCTTCCAAACAGAAAAAATCTACCAAAAGGAAAAATCTACCATTTTTGGTAGAATTATACCAGCTGTGGCAACCGTGTGAAAAAGACCAATAGAAAATTTTTTCAAATTTTTATTTCTAAAAAAAAATGTCAAAGTTTTATTTCTAAAGAAATTTTTTTCAAAATCTTATTCCTAGAGAATATTTTATCAAAATTTTATTCCTAGAGAATATATTATCAAAATTTTATTCCTAGAGAAAATTTTGTTAAAATTTCATTATAGAAAATGTTGTCACAATTTTATTACTATAGAAAGTTTTGTCAAAATTTTATGCCCATAGAAAATATTAATACTATAGAAAATTTTGTCAAAATCTTAATTCCATGAAAAATTTTACTTCAATAAAAAATTTCGTCAAAATTTTAAAATTTCATTATAGAAAATGTTGTCACAATTTTATTACTATAGAAAGTTTTGTCAAAATTTTATGCCCATAGAAAATATTAATACTATAGAAAATTTTGTCAAAATCTTAATTCCATGAAAAATTTTACTTCAATAAAAAATTTCGTCAAAATTTTACTTCTATAGAAAAATTTGTCAGAATTTTTATTTCTATAGAAAATTATGTCAAAATTTTATTTCTTTAGAAAATTTTGTCAAAATTTTATTTTTATAGAAAATATTGTCAAAATTTTATTTCCATAGAAAATTTTGTAAAAATTTTGTTACTATAGAAAATTTTATGCCTGAAGAAAATTTTGACCAATTTTTATTTCGGTCGACAATTTTGTCAACATTTTATTTCCGTAGAAAATTGTGTCAAAATTTTATTACCGTATAAAATTTTGTCAAAATTTTATTTCTATAGAAAATTTTGTCAAAATTCTGTAGAAAAATTGTGAAGTACCTCTTAGGTAGAGAGGAATATTTTGCAAAATCTACCAAAATATCATGAATTCTACCAATACACCAAACAGTAAATAATCTACCATTTTTGGTAGAATTCTACCAATTGGGGCAATCGTGCTTTTGCAATTCATTTTGTGTAAACAAGAAGACCGATACCGTTGATAATTTTTAAAAAGTGGCATAAAAGGTACCAGTGTAAATAAAAGTAATTTTAAAAAATGGCTCCAGAAGTGGCACATTTCTTGATTTCCAAATTAACTTTTTTTTTTTCATCTCCCTATCATTGACAATCACTTTATGAAATAACCAGGTATATGCAATAAACCTGTTTATCTACAAGCGAAAGTTTCCTTATTGCATATTTTAAGGCTGTACATAAGTTTGCTTGTAAAGAGGTATGGTATGTGAAGGGAAAGCACTAAACAATATATAGTATAAAAGGAATTAATTGAAAAGTGGCATAATATGAAAAAAAAAAGATGCCACAAATGTGAAAATATGGCTTTTAGCGGAACAACAAAAATGCGGCCTAAAATGGCCATGATATGAAAATATAGCACAACGGTACCGCTCGCCAAAATAATAAAAGTGTATTAAAATGTATAGAGTATTAGTTATCAAATATTTTAGTAAAGTTAAAAATAGGGACAAGATAAAAATATACCAGTATGAATTCAGTGCAGAAAGCATCTATTCGGAAATAGACCAAAAACGATTTTTTTAAGTTTATTTCTATAGAAAAACTTTTACAAATTTTGTCAAAATTTTATTTCTAAAGTAAATTTTATCAAAATTTTATTTCTTAAGAAAATTTTGTCAAAATTTCGTTACTACAGCAAATTTTGTCAAAATTTTATATCTAAAGGACATTTTGTCAGTTTTATTTCTATAGAAAATTTTGTTAAAATTTTATTTCTATAGAAAATTTCAACATTTTATTTCCATCAAAAATTATGTCAATAGAAACTTATGTCAAAATTATATTTCGAACGATTTTTTTTCGAAATTTTATTTCTAAAGAAAATTTTGTCAAAATTTTATTATTATAGAAAATTTTGTCAGAATTTTATTGCTATAGAATATTTTGTCAACTTTTTATTTCTATAAAAAGTTTTGTCAAAATTTTATTTCTATAGAAAATTTTGTCTAAATTTTGTCAAAGTTTTATTCCTATAGAAAATTTTGTCAAAATTTTATTTCCATCAAAAATTATGTCAATAGAAAATTTTATCAAAATTATATTTCCGTTTTTTTCGATATTTTATTTCTAAAGAAAATTTTGTCACAATTTTATTGCTATAGAAAATTTTGTCAAAATTGTTGTCAAATTTTTTTCCCCATAGAAAAAATTGTTCAATTTTTATTTCTAAAGAAAATTTTGTCAAAATTGTATTTCCATAGAAAATTGTGTCAAAATTTTATTTCTAACAAATGTATGTCAAAATTTTATTTCTAAAGAAAATTTTTTCAAAATCTTATTCCTAGAGAATATTTTATCAAAATTTTGTTCCTAGAGAAAATTTTATTAAAATTTCATTATAAAAAATTTTTGTTTTGTTATTGTTGGTTTTGTTCTTTAAGCATTGTTGTTTTTTTCTCAAAATTCCATTATAGTTTTGTCAAAATTTTATGTCCATAGAAAATAGTATTTCTATCAAAAATTTTGTCAAAATCTTATTTCCATGAAAAATTTTATATCTATCGAACATTTTATCACATTTTTATTTCAACAGAAAATTTCGTCAAAATTTTACTTCTACAGAAAATTTTATCAACATTTTTATTTCTATAGAAAATTATGTCAAAATTTTATTTCTATAGAAAATTTGTCAACATTTGATTTCTATATTCCATTTCCATAGAAAATTTTTTCAAAATTTTATTTCTAAAAAAAACTTTGGCAAAGGGTTTTCCCCATTAAAAAAAATTTTCAATTTTTATTTCTATAGAAAATTTTGTCAGAATTTTATTTTGTCAAAATTTTGTTACTATAGACAATTTTGTCAAAATTGTATGTCTGAAGAAAATTTTGTCAAAATTTTATTTCCGTAGAAAATTGTGTCAAAATTGTATTACCCTAGAAAATTTTATCAAAAATTTAATTTCTATAGAAAATTTTGTTAAAATTTTATTTCTATAGAAAATTCTGTCAAAGTTTTATTCCTATAGAAAATTTTGGCAACATATTATTTCTATAGAAAATTTCGTCAAAATGTTATTTCCATCAAAAATTATGTCGATAGAAAATTTTATCAAAATTATATTTCGAGCGTTTTTTACGAAATTTTGTCACAATTTAATAATTTATAAAAAAAGTTTTATAGAAAACTTTGTCAAAAATTTTTCCCCATAGAAAAAATTGTTCAATTTTTAATTTATATAGAAAATTTTGTCAAAACTGTATATATATAGAAAATTGTGTCAAAACTTTATTTCTAAAAAATGTTTGTCAAAATTTTATTTCTAAAGGAAATTTTTTCAAAATATTATTCTTAAAGAATATTTTATCAAAATTTTGTTCCTAGAGAAAATTTTATTAAAATTTCATTATAGAAAATTTTTTTCAAAATTCCATTATAGATATTTTTGTCACATCTTATTTCCATGAACATTTTTATATCTATCGAACATTTTATCAAAATTTTACTTCAACAGAAAATTTCGTCAAAATTTTACTTTAGAGAAAATTTTGTCAACATTTTTATTTCTATAGAAAATTATGTCAAAATTTTATTTCTATAGAAAATTTGTCAACATTTGATTTCTATAGGAAATTTTGTCAAAATTCTATTTCCATAGAAAAAGTTTTTCCCCATTAAAAAAAATTGTTCAATTTTTATTTCTATAGAAAATTTGGTCAAAATTTTATTTCTATAGAATTGTATCAAAACTTTACTTCTAAAAAAATTTTGTTAAAATTTTATTTCTAAAGAAAATTTTTTCAAAATCTTATTCCTAGAGAATATTTTAACAAAATTTTATTCCTAGAGAAAATTTTGTTACAATTTTATTGCTATAGAAAGTTTTGTCAAAATTTTATGTCCATAGAAAATATAATTTCTATAGAAAATTTTGTCAAAATCTTACTTCCATGAAAAATTTTATATCTATTGAAAATTTTATCAAAATTTCATTGCAATAGAAAATTTCGTCAAATTTTTACTTCTATAGAAAATTTTGTCAAAATTTTTATTTCTATTTTGACAACAATTTTGTCAAAATTGTTGTCAAATTTTTTTCCCCATAGAAAAAATTGTTCAATTTTTATTTCTAAAGAAAATTTTGTCAAAATTGTATTTCCATAGAAAATTGTGTCAAAATTTTATTTCTAAAAAATGTATGTCAAAATTTTATTTCTAAAGAAAATTTTTTCAAAATCTTATTCCTAGAGAATATTTTATCAAAATTTTGTTCCTAGAGAAAATTTTATTAAAATTTCATTATAAAAAATTTTTGTTTTGTTATTGTTGGTTTTGTTCTTTAAGCATTGTTGTTTTTTTCTCAAAATTCCATTATAGTTTTGTCAAAATTTTATGTCCATAGAAAATAGTATTTCTATCAAAAATTTTGTCAAAATCTTATTTCCATGAAAAATTTTATATCTATCGAACATTTTATCACATTTTTATTTCAACAGAAAATTTCGTCAAAATTTTACTTCTACAGAAAATTTTATCAACATTTTTATTTCTATAGAAAATTATGTCAAAATTTTATTTCTATAGAAAATTTGTCAACATTTGATTTCTATATTCCATTTCCATAGAAAATTTTTTCAAAATTTTATTTCTAAAAAAAACTTTGGCAAAGGGTTTTCCCCATTAAAAAAAATTTTCAATTTTTATTTCTATAGAAAATTTTGTCAGAATTTTATTTTGTCAAAATTTTGTTACTATAGACAATTTTGTCAAAATTGTATGTCTGAAGAAAATTTTGTCAAAATTTTATTTCCGTAGAAAATTGTGTCAAAATTGTATTACCCTAGAAAATTTTATCAAAAATTTAATTTCTATAGAAAATTTTGTTAAAATTTTATTTCTATAGAAAATTCTGTCAAAGTTTTATTCCTATAGAAAATTTTGGCAACATATTATTTCTATAGAAAATTTCGTCAAAATGTTATTTCCATCAAAAATTATGTCGATAGAAAATTTTATCAAAATTATATTTCGAGCGTTTTTTACGAAATTTTGTCACAATTTAATAATTTATAAAAAAAGTTTTATAGAAAACTTTGTCAAAAATTTTTCCCCATAGAAAAAATTGTTCAATTTTTAATTTATATAGAAAATTTTGTCAAAACTGTATATATATAGAAAATTGTGTCAAAACTTTATTTCTAAAAAATGTTTGTCAAAATTTTATTTCTAAAGGAAATTTTTTCAAAATATTATTCTTAAAGAATATTTTATCAAAATTTTGTTCCTAGAGAAAATTTTATTAAAATTTCATTATAGAAATTTTTTTTCAAAATTCCATTATAGATATTTTTGTCACATCTTATTTCCATGAACATTTTTATATCTATCGAACATTTTATCAAAATTTTACTTCAACAGAAAATTTCGTCAAAATTTTGCTTTAGAGAAAATTTTGTCAACATTTTTATTTCTATAGAAAATTATGTCAAAATTTTATTTCTATAGAAAATTTGTCAACATTTGATTTCTATAGGAAATTTTGTCAAAATTCTATTTCCATAGAAAAAGTTTTTCCCCATTAAAAAAAATTGTTCAATTTTTATTTCTATAGAAAATTTGGTCAAAATTTTATTTCTATAGAATTGTATCAAAACTTTACTTCTAAAAAAATTTTGTTAAAATTTTATTTCTAAAGAAAATTTTTTCAAAATCTTATTCCTAGAGAATATTTTAACAAAATTTTATTCCTAGAGAAAATTTTGTTACAATTTTATTGCTATAGAAAGTTTTGTCAAAATTTTATGTCCATAGAAAATATAATTTCTATAGAAAATTTTGTCAAAATCTTACTTCCATGAAAAATTTTATATCTATTGAAAATTTTATCAAAATTTCATTGCAATAGAAAATTTCGTCAAATTTTTACTTCTATAGAAAATTTTGTCAAAATTTTTATTTCTACAGAAAATGTTGTCAACATTTTATTTCTACAAAACATTTTGTCAAGATTTTATTTGTGTAGAAAATTTGTGAAGTAGAAATATTTTGCAAAATCTACCAAAGCAGCAAGAATTCGACCAATCTTCCAAACAGAAAAAATCTACCAAAAGGAAAAATCTACCATTTTTGGTAGAATTATACCAGCTGTGGCAACCGTGTGAAAAAGACCAATAGAAAATTTTTTCAAATTTTTATTTCTAAAAAAAAATGTCAAAGTTTTATTTCTAAAGAAATTTTTTTCAAAATCTTATTCCTAGAGAATATTTTATCAAAATTTTATTCCTAGAGAATATATTATCAAAATTTTATTCCTAGAGAAAATTTTGTTAAAATTTCATTATAGAAAATGTTGTCACAATTTTATTACTATAGAAAGTTTTGTCAAAATTTTATGCCCATAGAAAATATTAATACTATAGAAAATTTTGTCAAAATCTTAATTCCATGAAAAATTTTACTTCAATAAAAAATTTCGTCAAAATTTTAAAATTTCATTATAGAAAATGTTGTCACAATTTTATTACTATAGAAAGTTTTGTCAAAATTTTATGCCCATAGAAAATATTAATACTATAGAAAATTTTGTCAAAATCTTAATTCCATGAAAAATTTTACTTCAATAAAAAATTTCGTCAAAATTTTACTTCTATAGAAAAATTTGTCAGAATTTTTATTTCTATAGAAAATTATGTCAAAATTTTATTTCTTTAGAAAATTTTGTCAAAATTTTATTTTTATAGAAAATATTGTCAAAATTTTATTTCCATAGAAAATTTTGTAAAAATTTTGTTACTATAGAAAATTTTATGCCTGAAGAAAATTTTGACCAATTTTTATTTCGGTCGACAATTTTGTCAACATTTTATTTCCGTAGAAAATTGTGTCAAAATTTTATTACCGTATAAAATTTTGTCAAAATTTTATTTCTATAGAAAATTTTGTCAAAATTCTGTAGAAAAATTGTGAAGTACCTCTTAGGTAGAGAGGAATATTTTGCAAAATCTACCAAAATATCATGAATTCTACCAATACACCAAACAGTAAATAATCTACCATTTTTGGTAGAATTCTACCAATTGGGGCAATCGTGCTTTTGCAATTCATTTTGTGTAAACAAGAAGACCGATACCGTTGATAATTTTTAAAAAGTGGCATAAAAGGTACCAGTGTAAATAAAAGTAATTTTAAAAAATGGCTCCAGAAGTGGCACATTTCTTGATTTCCAAATTAACTTTTTTTTTTTCATCTCCCTATCATTGACAATCACTTTATGAAATAACCAGGTATATGCAATAAACCTGTTTATCTACAAGCGAAAGTTTCCTTATTGCATATTTTAAGGCTGTACATAAGTTTGCTTGTAAAGAGGTATGGTATGTGAAGGGAAAGCACTAAACAATATATAGTATAAAAGGAATTAATTGAAAAGTGGCATAATATGAAAAAAAAAAGATGCCACAAATGTGAAAATATGGCTTTTAGCGGAACAACAAAAATGCGGCCTAAAATGGCCATGATATGAAAATATAGCACAACGGTACCGCTCGCCAAAGTATCCAGAATAGATTCTAACATTTGGTTTTCTTTCCAACACTTTTGATATTTGAATATCACTTTATTGTCACTTTATTTTAACTTCTCCCTACTACTTTGTGTTTAATTTTTCACAAACAAATTTTATAATTTTTTAAAAATTAAATTTAATGATTTTTTGAACTTACCTCATTTGTCACAATGAAACCCACAATCAAAGGAGCAACGATACCGGTAATATTCGCCGCACAATTTGTGATGCCCATAAGAACTCCAGCAAAATTGGGAGATAAATCAATGTGATTCACCTGGAAACCCAAATATGTAGCTCCGTTGATGCCCACAGTTATGGTCAATAATAGAATGGCCAAATTTGTATTATTCGACGAAACATAGCCCAAAAGTATGAGGGTTATCATAGGAATCCAATGACCAATAGAATTAAATAATTTCCGGCTTACAGATAATGGAATGCATTTACGTTTGCTCAATTGTGTTTGAATTGCGGAGAAGACGAAACTCATCAGGAACATAGCAGCATAAGGTAGAGCGGACAATAGAGCATTACTCTTAATGTCCATGCCCAGGATATTTTTCATATACGAGGGAATTTCAGTCAGCAGGGTCCAGAAACCCCAATTGTGGGTACAATGGGTTAATGTCAACACAAGGAATGGCACGGAGGTGAAGAATTTCAGCCAAGGAGTTTTTGTGGGCATATGCGAATGTGCATCGCCACCATCCGAACCCAGTGAAGTTTCAATGAATTTCTTCTCCTCGGGTGATATGTTACGGCATTCACTGGGCGAACTGGCTCCCCATATAAAAAAGACCACTGACCATACAAGGCCTACACCACCGGACATATAGAATATACTGGGCCAACCCATGGATGATGAAGCCATAACACCACTGGTGGCCAACATAACAGCGGTACCAAATTGTGAGCCCGCATAACTGTAGGTGCCCAAGTTACCACGTTCCTCGACTGGGGCCCATTTTGCAAGTATGGTGTGTGTAGAGGGGAAAAGAAAACCTTGACTCAGACCCATAATAACACGAAGGGCACAGATCAATTGCCAATTACCCCATCGGGCACAAATCGGTGTGAGTACTGTCAGCAGAGAGCATATAAAGACACCCACAAGTAACAAAAGTTTGCCTCCGAATTTATGGGCCAATGTCCCAGCTGGCACTTGGGTGATCACATAGCCCCAAAAGAAACTACTCAACAGCAATGATTTGGTTTTCTCATCCCACTCGAATTCCTGAAGAATAAAGCAGGAAAAATTAGATATTGCATTTTCAATGAGATATTCGAACTTACATCGAAGTTTGGATTCGTAGCATCCTTATCAGTCATTGCCACAATGGCTACGGAGAGATTGACTCGTAGGGCATAGGCCACTGCCAAAGCAAGGAAGAGCAGAAAGCATTGCAAATGTCTTATGCCAAAGACAGAACCTGAAAGAAAATATAAGGAAGAAAATAACTAAATAATATTTTGCAAAACGAGTCTTTAGTACTGAAAATGTTGTCTATAGTTTACAATGTTTACTGGCGCCTTTTCATTAAATGGACTCTATCGATTTTTCATAATCAGCACTTTATTGAGAATCTAATTAACATCAACATCAAATATTTGAAAAAAAAAAAACATTGTGTTATCTCTGTTTTATTTTTTTTTTAATTGATACCTTTTCGACGTTTTGAACTGAATTTAGTTCAAAAAGTTAGAAACAATATCATTAATGTTAATAAACAATTACATTAACTGCCCCTTAATCAAAAAATCTCTCCTGCGTAAAGTTGTTAATGATGCCACCTAACCTTGCAGTTATTTCACTGGGAGAAATTTTAAAGATATGGACAACAACACCCAACTGTCCATAATATGGACAGCGGAAGTATGCAAGGAGATGAATATTGGACTTGAAAGCTCCTTAAGTTGTGAACATTCTGCGTTACCATTATCTAAAAAGTGGCACAAAAAGTGTCACTTGCA
Source organism: Haematobia irritans (assembly GCF_050003625.1). Lineage (NCBI taxonomy): Eukaryota > Metazoa > Arthropoda > Insecta > Diptera > Muscidae > Haematobia > Haematobia irritans. The sequence continues at coordinate 120,869,978 of NC_134401.1, forward strand.
ATAAAAAGTGGCACAACATTTTTCATAGAGGAAAATACGAATTTAATTAATTTGATAAGTTTTTGTTTTATATAAAATTATTTAAAAATTTTAATATTATAAAATTATGAAAATTATGAAAATTATGAAAAATTTCATGGAAGAACTTTTATAAGAACTACTATAGAAAATGTTATTTGCATATTTTCAGGCGTCACAATTGTCCGCTTGATAACACTAAGGGCGTTTTCGTTTCGCAAAAAATATGTTGCCTTGGTGTTACACTACTTTTTCCCTCATTGTTTTTTCGCCCAAATGATATTGTCATTCCAAAGTTTTTGTTAATTCATAATATTGTAAGGGATACCGGATCCAAAATCTAAGATTGTGTCCTTGATATTTTGCAATCAATTTCGAGAATGTTGCACCTTTTTCCCAATCGAAATCGCCATAAGTTTGAGAAGGAATAATATATATCAGGTCAATTTTATGTTAAAGTACCGATCATATATGTGATTTTAAAGAGATCCTGGAATTTGCAAAAACTGTTGCACTAAAAAAGGAATCAATTAAAAAGTGACCAAACATGGCAAAATGGTGGCACAAAAATGTAAAAAATATGGCTTTTAGTGGCACAAATGTGTCAATATTTAATAAAAGTGGCTTTTTATACCCTCCTCCATAGGATGGGGGGTATATTAACTTTGTCATTCCGTTTGTAACACATCGAAATATTGCTCTAAGACCCCATAAAGTTTATATATTCCGGGTCGTGGTGAAATTCTGAGTCGATCTAAGCATGTCCGTCCGTCCGTCTGTTGAAATCACACTAACTTCCCAACGAAACAAGCTAACGACTTGAAACTTGGCACAAGTAGTTGTTATTGATTTAGGTCGGATGGTATTGCAAATGGGCCATATCGGTCCACTTTTATGTATAGCCCTCATATAAACGGACCCTCAGATTTGGCTTACGGAGCCTCTAAGAGAAGCATATTTCATCCGATCCGGCTGAAATTTGATACATGGTGTTAGTATGTGGTATCTAACAATCTTGCAAAAATTGGTCCACATCGGTCCATAATTATATATAGCCCCCATATAAACCGATCCCCAGATTTGACCTCCGGAGCCTCATGGATGAGCAAAATTCATCCGATCCGGTTGAAATTTGGTACATGGTATAAGTATATGGTCTCTAAGAACCAATGAAAAATTGATCCATATCGGTCCATATAGCTCCCATATAAACCGATCCCCAGATTTTACTTGCGGAGTCTCTAAGAGAAGCAAATTTCATCCGATCCGGCTGAAATTTGGTACATGGTGTTAGTATATGGTATTTAACAATCTTGCAAAAATTGGTCCACATCGGTCCATAATTATATATAGCCCCCATATAAACCTATCCCCAGATTTGACTTCCGGAGCCTTATGGATGAGCAAAATTCATCCGATTCGGTTGAAATTTGGTACGTGGTGTTAATATATGGTATCTAACAACCATGCAAAAATTGGTCCATACCGGTCTTACGTATATATAACCCCATTTAAATCGATCCTTAGATTTGACCTCTGGAGCTCTTGGAGGAGCAAAAATTATCCGATACGGTTGAAATTTGGTACGTGGTGAAATTTGGTACATTACGCTAGTATATGGCCGCTAACAACCATGCCAAAATTGGTCCATATCGATCTATAGTTATATATAGCCGATTCCCAAAAATAATCTACCAAAATTTTATTTCCATAGAAAATTTTGTCCAAATTTTCTTTCTAGAGAAAATTTTGTTAAAATTTTATTACTATACAAAATTTTGTCAAGATTTTATTTCTATAGAAAATTTTGAGGGATCGGTTTATGTGAAATTGGAAATCTAGAGGTTTTTTAGGACCACAAATAGGTGTTTCAAAAATGGTGGGTATCGGTCAATGTTTTGGTATAGCCCCCATATAGGCCGATCTCTCGATTATACTTCCTGGGCTTCTAGAAACCGTAGTTTTTATCCGATGTCTGAAATTGGAAATCTAGATGCATTTTAGGATCACAAATAGGAGTGTCGAAACTGGTGGGTATCGGTCCATGTTTTGGTATAGCCCCCATATAGACCGATCTCTCGATTGTACTTCCTGAGCTTCTAGAAATCGTAGTTTTTAACCGATTTATCTGAAATTGGATATCTAGAGGTATTTTAGGACCGTAAATAGGTGTGTCGAAAATGAGGTGGTTTTGGCAAAAATGTTCAGGGTGGGTCCCTGAGTCGATCTATCCATGTCCGTCCGTCCGCCCGTCTGTCTGTGAACACATTTTTGTGATCAAAGTCTAGGTCGCAATTTAAGTCCAATCGGCTTCAAATTTGGCACAAGTTCCTGTTTTGGATCAGAATAGAACCCTATTGATTTTGGAATAAATCGGTTGAGATTTAGATATAGCTCCCATATATATCTTTCGCTCGATATGAACTTATATGGACCCAGAAGCCAGAGTTTTACCCTGATTTTCTTGAAATTTTGCGCAAACATAACACTTTTTCGTATAGTCAAGTGTGCTAAATTTGATTGAAATCGGTTCAGATTGAGATATAGCTCTCATATACATCTTTCGCCCGATACAGACTTATATGGCCCCAGAAGCCAGAGTTTTAGCCCAATTTGGATGAAATTTTGCACTAGGAGTACAATTAGTAGTATAGTCAAGTGTGCTGAATTTTATTGAAATCGGTTCAGATTTAGATATAGCTCCCATATATATCTTTCGCCTATATTCCGTCATATGACCACAGAGGTCAAAGTTGTAGTCCGATTTAGGTGAAATTTTGCACAGGGAGTAGAATTAAAATACTAAGAATGCATGTCAAATTTGGTTGAAATTGGTTCAGATTTCTATATAGCTTCCATATATATGCTTTTCTGTTTTGGGCAAAAATGACCAATATACCCAAATTTTCCTTATAAAATCACCACTGCTAAGTCGAAAACTTGTAAAAGTGACTCAAATTTTCCTTTATTTCTAATACATATCTATCGACCGATAAATCATAAATAAACTTTTGCGAAGTTGCCTCAAAATTGGTTCAGATAAAAATATTTCCCATATTTTTATACCCACCACCATAGAATGGTGACGGGGGTATAATAAGTTTGACATTCCGTTTGTAACACATCGAAATATCGATTTCCGACTATATAAAGTATATATATTCTTGATCAGGGAGAAATTCTAAGACGATATAGCCATGTCCGTCTGTCTGTCTGGCTGTCTGTCTGTTGTAATCACGCTACAGTCTTCAATAATAAAGCAATCGTGCTGAAATTTCGCACATACTCGTCTTTTGTCTGCAGGCAGGTTAAGTTCGAAGATGGGCTATATCGGTCCAAGTTTTGATATAGTCCCCATATAAACCGACTTCCCGATTTGGGGTCTTGGGCTTATAAAAAACCTTATTTTCTATCGAATTTGCCTGAAATTGGAAATCTAAAGGTATTTTATAACCACAAAGAGGTGTGCCAAAAATGGTGAGTATCGGTCCATGTTTTGGTATAGCCCCCATATAGACCGATCCCCCGATTATATTTCTAGGGCTTCTAGAATCGATAGTTTCTATCCCATTCGCCTGATATTGGAAATCTAGAGGTATTTTAGCACCATAAAGAGGTCTGCCAAAAATGGTGACTATCAGTTGATGTTTAGGTATAGCGCCCATATAGACCGATTTCCCGATTTTACTTCTTGGGCTTCTAGAATCCGTAGTTATTATCCAATTTGGTTTAAATTTGAAATCTGGAGGTATTTTAGGACCATAAAGAGGTGTGCTAAAAATGGTGAGTGTCGGTCAAGGTTTTGGTATATCCCCCGTATAAACCGATCTCCCGATTTGGGGTCTTGGGCTTATATAATCCGTAGTTTTTATCTAATTTGCCTGAAATTGGAAATCTAGAGGTATTTTAGACCGATCTCCAGTTTTTACTTCTTTGGCGTCTAAAATCTGTAGTTTTTATCCAATTTACCTGAAATTAGAAATCTAGAGGTATTTGAAAACCCTAAAGAGGTGTGCTGAAAATGATGAGTATCGGACCATATTTTATATATCCCCCATATAGACCGATCTCCAGATTTTATTCTTGGGCTTATAGAAACTATAGTTTTTATCCAACTTGTCTCAAATTGAAAATATAGAGGTATTTTAGGACCATAAAAAGGTATGCCGAAAATGGTGAGTATAGGTCCATGTTTTGATATAGCCATCGATAGACCGATCTCCCGATATTAATTTTTGGGCTTCTAAAAACCGTAATTGTTGTCCACTTTGCCTGAAATCAAAAATCTGGAGGTTTTTAGGAATACAAATAAGTGTGCAAGAAATGATTTTATTTTTTAGGCTTCTAGAATCCGTAGTTTTTATGCAATTTGCCTGAAATGAGAAATCTACAGGTATTTTAGGAACATAAATATGAGAGACAAAAATGGCGTGTATTGGGCCATGTTTTGGTTTATCTCCCAAATAGACCGATCTCCCGATTTTACTTCTTGGGCTTTTAGAAACCATACTTTTTATAAAATTTGTATGAAATTTTAAATCTAGAAGTATTTTAGGAACATAAAGAGGTGTGCCGAAAATGGTGAATATTGGTCCATGTGCACTGATAATGAAAATTGCTTGAAACTGAATTATAGTTTCCAGATTTTACTTCTGGTAATCATTTAAATAATGGTGGTAAAAATCTACAGATGTTAGATGTTAAATCAAGGCGTTATTTCATTTTCATTTCATTTTCTTGCACACTTAGACACGATGTTTATGATTCCTCTAAAACTCAAACAAATATGGTTCTTATAAATCCAGAATCTGATCTAGTCTTCATGGTAAAATCTTTGAATTCATCTTCGTGAAGTGTACTGGTTGAACTGATCTGCTTGTCACCAAATCCCCCTGAAATTTTCACAGGAAACTATAATATTTGATTCATGGTGGTGGGTATTTAAGATTCAGCCCGTCCGAACTTACTGCTTTATATACTTGTTTTTTTACTAACATAGTGTACCATCCCAGGACATTAGCCGACTTAAATTTTAAGTCTATAGATTACAAAAGTTTGTTCAGATGGAGTCAGATTTAAATGTATGTATTTGAGACAAAAACCTTTATATATAGCACCCAACACATTTGACGGATTTGATATAGTATCGAAAATGTGGATTTACAAAGTGGTGCAGGGTATAATATAGTCGGTCCCGCCCGACTTTAGACTATCCTTACTTGTTTATTGTATATTTGATATTCAAATTCAAAATACATTTTCAAAATAATTTTCTCAGTGTAGCTCATTCTTAATTATTCAATAAAGAAGTTTGCAAATATATAAATTAGAGATATAACATAGATGTTTCTGTATTTCGGACAAATGCAAAATTTTTAAAAATTTTCAATTTTGAAATTGCAACCGCGGTAATTTTACTATAACAGAAGTTCGCCACTGTGTTATCTCAATTAACTGAATAGTCTAAATGGGCCTGAACTATACCACTATACCACCTAACCTAACCTACTGTAATTTTTGTCTCAATAATAATTAGTTTCTTCATTAAATTTTACTCAAATCCAAAGTAAAACCAACTATAGTTATAGTCGGAATATGCTAAATCATATTAACTCTTATAAAATTACAATAAACTTGTGTAATCAAACTGTGAAAAATTTATAAATAAATCAAAAAATAATTAGTTGATTGTCTCAATTAAAAATTAATTGAGTTTGCGATCAGAATCAATTTAATTTTTAATTGAATCAATTGTGTCTATGACCAATTAACTTTTCAATCAAACATTTTTTCTGATTAATTCTCATTCTATTAATTGAAGAAATTTCAATTAATAAATTAATTAATTTTCGGATTAATCAGAAGAAAATCATTTCATCATATAGGCATAACCGAAATGTCGAAATGACCTGTCCCAATATGTCACACTTTTACTGGCCTTTAACGTTTTATTCATCCTTGAAGGATTTATCCTTCGTTTAAAGTCGAACATCTTTGACGTATGTGAAATTGCATTTCTTACACTTTAGCAAATTCTTTTGGTGCTAATATCACTGTTAGGGGTCTGTTGTTATTTTTTTTTTTATATTTTTCACAAAGAATTTTAGGATGAAACTCATTCAACATATGAATTAGTTCGTTTGCCAAATTGCCAAAATTATATTTTTGTATCTTGGAATGTTTTAAATCCGTCGTGATTAAGTAATGGAAATTAATGCACTTGATTTTCTAGACTATCCAAGAATTTTAATGTATGTTTTACTTGACATTACAATATTTTCATTAATTACACTAAAATTTTCAAAATTCCAAATAATTTATCTTAACACATCAATTTATATACCTTCTTCAGCAAAACGTCTATTTTTAACCATGTTTGTTTTGTTTTACTTCTGTTTTTGAAAATTTTCGAAAATTTAAAAATTTCTTCTTCACTTATTAAAATTTTCTCAAACACTAAGTAAAATAATGTCACTGGTTAACAATATAAATAATAAAAAATTCCCGTCTTAATTCTTTATCGTTTTAGTCAGACCAACCGATCGTTAACATTTATGCCAGTGATGACCGTCACTGACAAGGTCTGGTCAAGAACTGATCAAAGTGACGAGACGTTTTGGAAAGCTTCTCAGAAATATTGAAACCAGGGTAAGTGAAGTATATTGTCAGTAGTTCGATTGTTTGTATATTTATAAATATAACATATGTATTTACATAAATATATATTTTTAAATGTTATTTTCTTATAAATAAAATTATTAATTATTTAATCGGGCCATAAGTGCAATACACAGAGCAGTATGTGTATTGAAGTAAAAAGCAATGCGAAAACAAATGCTAAACTAAAAAACAAAATATGGACATGATTACAATCAAATGTAAACAATTCACCTTTTTTCCGGACAATAACAAATGGCAAAAAAAAATAGTACTTAAGTTCTTGTTTTAAATTTTCTTTAGATTTTTTCGTTCAGATATTTTTTAATCTATGTAGAAGCTCCCATTAACATTTATTTTTGTTGATTTTTTGAAGTACCGCAAAAAACATTAAATTCGAGGAATGCACATGCGATCGTACCTGATATTCATGCAATGTTCCACTTCAAAACCTCCCAAAAAGAAATGGCTATGGTCTCATGCCACTAGCCCTAGTGGTCACGATTACCTTCTCCTCAACAAGGTGCATTGTAATCTTGTCACTGTGAGAGACGATAGGGAAGGCAGCAGCTGCTTTGATTTAATGGTACTCCAACAACATTCTATAGACATTATCATTATATATGTCATATAGTATGTCAGTGTTATAGAAGCAACTGATTGATTTAGGCTATGTCAAGATGGATGCGGATCTGATCTATATTAAAGATAAAATGGGCTAAATTTTAAATGTCAATCTTATCGATAATGAATTTTGAAGGACAATTGCGAGTGCAGCTATACTTTGAGAGCCTACAAGATATACAGTGAAACCTCTCAGATGTGGACACCGATCCTCAGAAAGTGTCAACGAAAATTTCTACAGCACATTTATTAATTATTAATTTTATTAAGTTCAAACAAAATTACCTGATTTTAGTTTAATTTTAACAAAGGTGAACAATTTTTCATGATTATAATTAATGACCTCAACTAAAAATGAAAAAGAAAATAAGTAAGTAAAGTCTAAAGTAGGTCGGGCCGACTATATTGTATCCTTCACCACTAGGTACACCAAAATTGTTAATACCATCTCAACTCCTTCAAATTTGTTGGTAGCTATATAAAGGTTTATATTCCCGTATACATACATGATGATTTTACAAGATATGGGCTAGATCCACTATTGCCACAGCTGATAGAATTTTACCATAAATGGTAGATTTTTTTATTGTTTGGTAGATTGGTAGAATTCTTGATACTTTGGCTGAATAAAATGTTGAAAAAATTTTCTGTAGAAATAAAATTTTGACAAAATTTTCACAAAATTTTCTATAGAAATAAAATTTTGACAAAATTTTCTATAGAGATAAAATTTTGGCAAAATTTTTTATAGAGATAAAATGTTGACAACATTTTTTATAGAGATAAAATTTTGACAAAATTTTCTATAGAAATAAAAGTTTGACAAAATTTTCTATAGAGATAAAATTTTGACAAAATTTTCTCTAGAAATAAATTTTTGACAAAACTTTCTCTAGAAATAAATTTTTGACAAAACTTTCTATAGAAATAAAATTTTCACAAAATTTTCTATAGAAATAAAATGTTCACAAAATTTTCTGTAGAAATAAAATTTTGACAAAATTTACTGTAGAAATAAAATTTTGACAAATTTTTTTGTAGAAATAAAAGTTTGACAAAATTTTCTGTAGAAATAAAATTTTCACAAAATTTTCTATAGAAATAAAATTTTTACAAAATTTTCTATAGAAATAAAATTTTCACAAAATAACAAAAAAATTCACAAAATAGAAATAAAATTTTGACAAAACTTTCTGTAGAAATAAAATTCTGACTAGAAATACAATTTTGATAAAAGTTTCTGTAGAAATAAAATGTTGACAAAATTATCTGTAGAAATAAAGTTTTGACAAAATTTTGTGTAGAAATAAAATTGTGACAAAATTTTCTGTAGGAATAAAATTTTGTACAAATTTTCTATAGAAATAAAATTTTGACAAAATTTTCTATAGAGATAAAATTTTGACAAAATTTTCTCTAGAAATAAATTTTTGACAATACTTTCTCTAGAAATAAATTTTTGACAAAACTTTCTATAGAAATAAAATTTTCACAAAATTCTCTATTGAAATAAAATGTTCACAAAATTTTCTGTAGAAATAAAATTTTGACAAATTTTTTTGTAGAAATAAAAGTTTGACAAAATTTTTTGTAGAAATAAAATTTTGACAAAATTTTCTATAAAAATAAAATCTCGACAAAATTTTCTGTAGAAATAAAATTTTGACAAAATTTTCTTTAGAAATAAAATTTTGACAAAATTTTCTTTAGAAATAATTTTGACAAAATTTTCTTTAGAAATAAAATTTTGACAAAATTTTCTATAGAGATAAAATTTTGGCAAAATTTTTTATAGAGATAAAATGTTGACAACATTTTTTATAGAGATAAAATGTTGACAACATTTTTTATAGAGATAAAATTTTGACAAAATTTTCTATAGAAATAAAATTTTGACAAAATTTTCTACAGAGATAAAATTTTGACAAAATTTTCTCTAGAAATAAATTTTTGACAATACTTTCTCTAGAAATAAATTTTTGACAAAACTTTCTATAGAAATAAAATTTTCACAAAATTTTCTATTGAAATAAAATGTTCACAAAATTTTCTGTAGAAATAAAATTTTGACAAATTTTTTTGTAGAAATAAAAGTTTGACAAAATTTTTTGTAGAAATAAAATTTTGACAAAATTTTCACAAAATTTTCTATAGAAATAAAATGTTCACAAAATTTTCTGTAGAAATAAAATTTTGACAAAATTTACTGTAGAAATAAAATTTTGACAAAATTTTCTATAGAAATAAAATTTTCTATAGAAATAAAATTTTCACAAAATAACAAAAAAAATTCACAAAATAGAAATAAAATTTTGACAAAACTTTCTGTAGAAATAAAATTCGGACTAGAAATACAATTTTGATAAAAATTTCTGTAGAAATAAAATTTTGACAAAATTTTCTGTAGAAATAAAATTTTGACAAAATTTCCTGTAGAAATAAAATTTTGAGAAAATATCTATAGGAAGAAAATTTTCACAAAATTTTCTACGCAAACAACATTTCGAAAAAGTTGCTACAGAAATAAAATTTTGACAAAATTTTCTATAGAAATAAAATGATCACAAAATTTTCTGTAAAAATAAAAATTTGAAAAAATTTTCTATAGAAATAAAATTTTGTAAAAATTTTCTGTAGAAATAAAATTTTATTTGTAGAGTTTGTAAGGCTTAGTTTTTATAGTGTTTTATTTTTAATTATTTCCAATATTTCGAACACCATCGTTGTTCGTCCTCAGGGAAATTAACTTTAACAAAAGAAAATAAACACAAAAAGACAAATATGTAAAAAATATGTTACAAAAATTTTTTACTAGGACATTTACATTTTTTAATAAGACAAAGTGACTTACTCGCCACTGCGTTTGAGTTTACACTAAACACTATTACTTTTTACTGTATTTTTTAACTATATTTCTATATATGTGCGCACAGTGGTCCGTGTCAGTCCTATAATTTAATTTTTACTGTGCGCACATATATAGAAATATAGTTAAAACATATAATATCAACTACAAAAAAAGGAATAAAATTTTGTACAAATTTTCTATAGAAATAAAATTTTGACAAAATTTTCTATAGAGATAAAATTTTGACAAAATTTTCTCTAGAAATAAATTTTTGACAATACTTTCTCTAGAAATAAATTTTTGACAAAACTTTCTATAGAAATAAAATTTTCACAAAATTCTCTATTGAAATAAAATGTTCACAAAATTTTCTGTAGAAATAAAATTTTGACAAATTTTTTTGTAGAAATAAAAGTTTGACAAAATTTTTTGTAGAAATAAAATTTTGACAAAATTTTCTATAAAAATAAAATCTCGACAAAATTTTCTGTAGAAATAAAATTTTGACAAAATTTTCTTTAGAAATAAAATTTTGACAAAATTTTCTTTAGAAATAATTTTGACAAAATTTTCTTTAGAAATAAAATTTTGACAAAATTTTCTATAGAGATAAAATTTTGGCAAAATTTTTTATAGAGATAAAATGTTGACAACATTTTTTATAGAGATAAAATGTTGACAACATTTTTTATAGAGATAAAATTTTGACAAAATTTTCTATAGAAATAAAATTTTGACAAAATTTTCTACAGAGATAAAATTTTGACAAAATTTTCTCTAGAAATAAATTTTTGACAATACTTTCTCTAGAAATAAATTTTTGACAAAACTTTCTATAGAAATAAAATTTTCACAAAATTTTCTATTGAAATAAAATGTTCACAAAATTTTCTGTAGAAATAAAATTTTGACAAATTTTTTTGTAGAAATAAAAGTTTGACAAAATTTTTTGTAGAAATAAAATTTTGACAAAATTTTCACAAAATTTTCTATAGAAATAAAATGTTCACAAAATTTTCTGTAGAAATAAAATTTTGACAAAATTTACTGTAGAAATAAAATTTTGACAAAATTTTCTATAGAAATAAAATTTTCTATAGAAATAAAATTTTCACAAAATAACAAAAAAAATTCACAAAATAGAAATAAAATTTTGACAAAACTTTCTGTAGAAATAAAATTCGGACTAGAAATACAATTTTGATAAAAATTTCTGTAGAAATAAAATTTTGACAAAATTTTCTGTAGAAATAAAATTTTGACAAAATTTCCTGTAGAAATAAAATTTTGAGAAAATATCTATAGGAAGAAAATTTTCACAAAATTTTCTACGCAAACAACATTTCGAAAAAGTTGCTACAGAAATAAAATTTTGACAAAATTTTCTATAGAAATAAAATGATCACAAAATTTTCTGTAAAAATAAAAATTTGAAAAAATTTTCTATAGAAATAAAATTTTGTAAAAATTTTCTGTAGAAATAAAATTTTATTTGTAGAGTTTGTAAGGCTTAGTTTTTATAGTGTTTTATTTTTAATTATTTCCAATATTTCGAACACCATCGTTGTTCGTCCTCAGGGAAATTAACTTTAACAAAAGAAAATAAACACAAAAAGACAAATATGTAAAAAATATGTTACAAAAATTTTTTACTAGGACATTTACATTTTTTAATAAGACAAAGTGACTTACTCGCCACTGCGTTTGAGTTTACACTAAACACTATTACTTTTTACTGTATTTTTTAACTATATTTCTATATATGTGCGCACAGTGGTCCGTGTCAGTCCTACAATTTAATTTTTACTGTGCGCACATATATAGAAATATAGTTAAAAAATATAATATCAACTACAAAAAAAAAAAAAAAATTTTTTTTTGACAAAATTTTCTGTAGAAATAAAATTTTGACTAAATAATCTATAGAAATAAAATTTTGACAAAATTTTCTGTAGAAATAAAATTTTGAGAAAATATCTATAGGAAGAAAATTTTCGCAAAATTTTCTACACAAACAAAATTTTTGAACAAGTTGCTGCAGAAATAAAATTTTCACAAAATTTTTTATAGAAATAAAATTTTGTAAAAATTTTCTATAGAAATACAATTTTGACAAAATTTTCTGTAGAAATAAAATTTTGACTAAATTTTCTGTAGAAAAAAAAATTGAGAAAATTTTCTATAGAAATAAAATTTTGTAAAAATTTTCTATAGAAATAAAATTTTTGCAAAATTTTCTATAGGAATAAAATTTTGACAAAATTTTCTGTAAAAATAAACTTTTGACTAAATTTTCTTTAGAAATAAAATTTTGACTAAATTTTCTGTAGAAAAAAAAATTGAGAAAATATTCTATAGAAATAATATTTTGAGAAAATTTCTATAGGAAGAAAATTTTCACAAAATTTTCTACACAAACAAAATTTTGAAAAAGTTGCTACAGAAATAAAATTTTGACAAAATTTTCTATAGAAATAAAATTTTGATCATCTATGATGCTTGTTCTTCTACGGAGTCTATTATTGTACCTTTGTACATGTAATGGCTTATTTATTGGTCAATCATTACTCGTTATTTTATTATAATATTGTGGAAATGTATACACCATCCATCCAGATGTGCTCACTGTCCTTCTGACTGTCGTTCTATTCTCCTCGAGCAGTTCTCCAGTGTGTTTCTTATCTGGGTCAAATCATAGTATTTTCGTCACTTTTCCGACCGCTGCATTGGTGAACATCACTTTATATGTCTCCATTCATAAAACTCAGCCCGCGGTGGCTCTATTGGCTTTGCGTTCTCTAAGTTCACTTCCCTATGTGTCCTAGGTCTTATCGGCAGTTCATCATAGAAAACCAAATTCGGTAACTGGTCAAATTATTTTTCTAAAAACACGTTTTACTGGGAAGATAACAGCAATCGATCGAAGCTAATTAAACAATTATTTGAACCAATTCAACGTTGATTTTATTAATTAATCGATCATTTGTTTTAATTTGATATATTTTCTTCCAAATTCAATTAATTTTTCTGTGTACTAGAGTTTTTTCTTGTGGTGGTGAATTTTAAGGTAATTAAACGCCAATTTCAGTGAAACCTCTAAAAAGCGAACAATTTACTTTTGATTTTTCATATATTATCACATTAACGAAATTAACCCCTCATATGTGGACTCCTCGTAAATGTGAACAAGATTTAGGCGACCTTGGATGTACATTTTTTAGAGGTTTCCCTGTACTTTATATACATTTTTATTTATAGTTCCCCTCTACATATTTCCGGAAATTATAAAAATAACACTTATTGATAAGAAAGAAGTTTACCATAAACTATCAGCCATCATATCTAGCCTACTTGTACATGACGAAAATGAGTTTTGACGAATTATTCGTTTGGACAAATCCCAGCGGTGAAAATCAGCATTCAAGGCTGCTAGGATAGAATGACTTCTAGTTTGGTCCATTGGTTAACTTAATTTTGATAACTTGTTGGGAGAACATTAAAATTCAAACATTGTTATTCGCACTTTTTCCCGGAATATTTTTTGATCTTTTGCCATTAGGTTGCCACTACGCCAAAAAATTTCGATGAATTTGTGCTTTCACTCAGCGAAATTTAAGGCGCTGTGTCATATATTTTTGAAGCACCACCACCACCATAATTATTTAATGTGTTTAGCTAAGTACTGTGTTCAGTTTTCAAGCTGAAAACTACCTTTTTCACGGTTACTGTTATGAATCAATTAATTTGGATATGTAGCCATCAGTGTAGATTTCTACACTGGCGAATGTTCCAAAAAATGTTGGAATTAATATATACTCAGACAGTCAACCTGCAATAAAATCCTTGGATTCTGTGTTCCTTAACTCGAAAACGGCCATCGACTGCTGAAAATCTCTCAACGAGATGGCTGAGCAGCACAATATTCACCTAATATGGGTGCCTGGCCATAGGGACATACCGGGGAACTGCGAAGCGGATGAGTTGGCAAGGCTAGGGACTACCTTACATATTCCAGGGGAACTAGAATCTGTTGGTATGCCCATGGCTATCTGCAAGCTCATGCTGCGAGAGAAGGCTGTTATGATGGCAAATGTTCGATGGGAGAATTGCAAGGGCTGTAACGACACCAAGCAAATATGGTCCCATTTAAACTTAAACCGCACACTAGATATGCTAGTGTTCTCGAGACTTCAGATATCACTTCTGATATCTGCTTAACGGGTCGCTGCCTGATAGGCGATTTTGCAAAAACTATAGGCGCGAAGTATAATGACTATTGTATAAGCTATCAATGCGGAGAAAAGGAACAAAGAAAAATAATCAAGAAGGTTCAGCGGTTAAAACTAGAAGTGTCCATTTGTAATAGGTACTTTTAGTTAATGTGGTATCACAATGGACTGAATAGTCTAAGTGAGCCTGAATCTTAATCGGGCTGCCACTTTAACCTAACGTAACCTAACCTTCGCAATCAACGCCTTGGATCTTATCCATCCATAATTTCATAACCCTTGATCATATAAAAAATATATATAATCGTCTTCCTACATATCTTTGTACTTTTAATTTAGTGTCATGGTTTTCGCCACCGAACATAGTACTCACTTTTATATGCAAGCAGTATGTTCGCTTTGATATGTTTTATCTCTCCAACCATAGGATGTTTTGATTTTCCAGTCAAATTTAACATACTGTCACACTGTTGCGCTTGATTTCTGTCACAAAAACCTTCTTTTTAGATAAACTCAGACACAAATGCTTTTAATGGTTTCTAAGCAATATAATGAGTTGTCACTAGAAAAATTATCATGTTCTAATTTAACTTCCAGTAGAATGGAGTTCGAAGATGAGCAATTTTTTTTATAAAGAAACAAAGACGAATTAAATGAATAGGCTTTTTCTATGAAATAATGGAGACATATTTTTTTAAAATTAGATCTAATATCCTGTTTCTGTATGTTGCTCGTGCTCTATCGGTCGACAAAAATGAAAACAAACATCTGAAATTATAACCAAAAATCAGCTGTTTCTATGCATTTCAGTCGAACGATAGACATACAGAAACAGACTGTAAGTAATCCCAACAATCAATCCTTGAAATTAACAGATCGAGGGAGAACCCGATTTAAGTACTACAGAAAATTTTCGTAACATATATTCAGGCATCACAATTGTACGCTTGTTAACACTATGATTTGAGAACAAAAAAGTGCTAAAAGGTAGTGAAAATGTTCTTTTTGGATCCGGAATTTTTAAAATGTGATTTGAATTCAGATTTTTCGATGTGAATTTAAAAAATCAGTGATATTTTCCCAGTAATATAATAATTTTAAAATTTTTTTTTTATAATTTTTAATGCATTCCAACGCACAAAAAAAAATCCGTAGTTAAATTAACGCTAAATTTAACTTATTTTTATTGGAAAAAAATTTATTTGCTTGTAGTTATATTTTATTATTTTTATCGAAATTTTCCACAGCTTAATGAAATCTTACTTTTTTGAGTATGTCTCAAAAATTTTGTCAACTAAACGTGAGAATAAAGTTCAATGACCGTACACATAAGTTCAATATGAACTAAAGCAAAAGAAGTTTTGCATACGATTCCCAAAAATAGTAAGAATAAACTACTGTATGGTTAAAATGGTCATGATTTGACGCCAATGATTTTCTTCTTTACTTTTGGTTAATTTTTATACCCACCACCATAAAATGGTGACGGGGGTATAATAAGTTTGTCATTCCGTTTGTAACACATCGAAATATCGATTTCCGACTATATAAAGTATATATATTCTTGATCAGGGAGAAATTCTAAGACGATATAAGCATGTCCGTCTGTCCGTCTGTCTGTCTGTCTGTTGTAATCACGCTACAGCCTTCAATAATGGCACTATCGTCCCCAAATTTGGCACAGATTAGTTTTTTGTTTGTAGGCAGGTCAAGTTCGAAGATGGGCTATATCGGTCCAAGTTTTGATATAGTCCCCATATAAACCGACCTCCCGATTTGGGGTCTTGGGCCTATAAAAACCGTAGTTTTTATCAGATTTGCCTGAAATTGGAAATCCAGAGGTATTTGTGGACCATAAAGAGGTGTGTCCAAAATGGTCCGTATCGGTCCATGTTTTGGTATAGCCCCCATATAGACCGATCTCCCGATTTTGCTTCTTAGGCGTCTACAAACAGTATTTTCTATCCGATTTGTCTGAAATTGAAAATCTAGAGGTATTTTAGGACCATAAGAAGGTGTGTCGAAAATGGTCCGTATCGGTCCATGTTTTGATATAGCCCCCATATAGACCGATCTCCCGATTTTGCTTCTTGGGCGTCTAGAAACTATATTTACCATCCCATTTACCTCAAATTGGAAATCTAGAGGTATTTTGGGACCATAAAGAGGTGAGTCGAAAATGGTCCGTATCGGTCTATGTTTTGATATAGCCCCCATATAAACCAACCTTCCGATTTGGAGTCTTGGGCCTATAAAAACCGTAGTTTTTATCCAATTTGCCTGAAGTTGGAAATATAGAGGTATTTGAGGACCATAAAAAGGTGTGCCGAAAATGTGCCCATCGCTCCATGTTTTGGTATAGCCCCTATATAGACCGATATCCCGATTTTGCTTCTAGGGCTTCTAGAAACTATATTTACCATCCGATTTGCCTGAAATTGGAAATCTAGAGGTATTTGAGGACCATAAAAAGGTGTGCCGAAAATGGTGCCCATTGGTCAATTTTTTGGTATAGCCCCCATATAGACCGATCTCCCGATTTTGCTTCTTGGGCTTCTAGAAACTATATTTACAATCCGCTTTGCCTGAATTTCTTGAGCTTCTATAAACTGTATTTATTACCCGATTTGCCTGAAATTCGAAATCTAGAGGTATTTTTAGACCACAAATAAGTGTGCCGAAATCTAGGTATATCGGTCCATTTTTTGGTATAACCCTCATATAAACTGATTTTTACTTCTTGGGCGTCTAGAGACTACGTTTTCTAGCCGTTTTTTTTTTGAAATTCTGGAGGTATTTTAAGATAACAAATACGTGAGTAGCAAATGGTACCCACTACGACGAAGTGGTGGTGGGTATTTAAAATTCGGCCCGGCCGAATTTACTGCTGTATATACTTGTTTCTTCTAAGAGATGATGTAATTTCGTGAACTGCAGTTAAAAAGTACAACGGGGCATTAAGATTTCCTGGTTTTAACAACGCTTTGTGGAATTTCAAAATATGGAGTAAAATTTAGTTCAATTTTCGTGCCAGGTAGTTCATTCTTCCTATAAAACAGTTCACTTTTTTTTCGGTGCGCTTGTCTGAAATGTTTCCAATATTTTCAAAACCTCGCAATTTTTCTAGAATGGATTTAGCATTTTTCGACAAAATTTAAATAATTTGTACCACTTTTATTAATTCTTAACAATGTAACCTATTTGAAGAAAAAAATTTAAACAAGTTAAACTAAATTAATTCTTATTAAATTCAAATAAATTAAAATTTTCTACTATTATATTTCTATAATTAATTTGCTTTAATAAATTAAATAATAATAATTAATAATCGTCAGATTGAATTTAAATATTTTTTTTATGAATTAAATTAAAAATAATTAATTAATAATTTAGATGTCTCGCCGCTAAAGGTATAATTCAATTGATCGACTGCTGTCTGCTTGATTGTGTTTGTTATGGTAATTCATTGTTTTGCTTAAAACTCGTAATTGATATAATTCAGTCTAATTCTGGAACAAGGAAGATATAAATAAATTGTCCAATTAATGTTGCTTTATTTAAGGTGCATTTATCGGCGTACTTGGAAATTATGAAGATATTAAAGTCATTTGTCACGGATAATCCAAACTGGTTGATTTATGGCATGCACTAAAGAACCTATTACCAAAATTTTTCCAATTAAAATTTAAAAAATATTCAACTAAAAATTTATTTGATTCAACTAATCTTTTAATTCAAGCAAAACTCAATAAAACGTATTAATTATATAAATTATAGTTGTAATTGGAGTAATTAATTTTTTAATTGAAGTTTCATTTAAAATTAAATTCAATTAGTTTCGTGATTGAAGACAAAAAATATATTTTTTTTTGTGTAAAATTTGTTTGATTGACAGATCATTATATGGTTTCCAAGCCACTAAAAGCATTTGTATCTTACTTCATGTTTGAAGATGGGCTATATGTGTTTCGATATAGCCCCCATGTAAACCGATTCCCCAATTTGAGTATTTAGACACCGATAATTTAATTTTGCTGAAATTGAAAATCTAGAGGTATTTTAGGTCCATAAAGACATATGCTAAATTTGGTATCTAAAGAAGTTCAAAGTGAGTACACAGAAAATATGTAAACTGTTTTATAGGAAGAATGAATTCCACCTTTTGAGATTTCCATAAAGCGTTGTTACCAGACCAGGAAAATTAAATGCCCTGGTGTACTTTTTAATTGCAATTCACGAAGAAAAAAAAATGAACTAAAACTAAAGAAAACATGTAAGGAAAGTCTAAAGTCGGGCGGGGCCGACTATATTATACCCTGCACCACTTTGTAGATCCACATTTTCGCCATATTAAATCCGTGAAAAGTGTTGGGTGCTATATAAAGGTTCCTGTTCCCCTACACATGCATTTAAATCTGACTCGACCTGGATAAAATTTGTTAGACTTCAAAAAAACTGTAGACTTAAAAATTAAATCTGAAACAATTTTTAGGCGTCTTCTCTGTCTTCTGCATATCGGTCGAAAGATATATATGGGAGCTATATCGAAATCTGAAGCGATTTCAAACAAATTCGGCACATTTTACGATACCATCAATTGCTCTTCTTGTGCTAAATTTAAAGTAAATCAGGCTGAAATTCTGGCTTCTGGGGTCACTTACGGCCGTAAGTTCGGCAGGCCGAATCTTATGTACCATCCACCATGAATTGCGTAGAAACTTCTACTAAAGATTCTCATCCACAATCGAATTACTTGGGTTGCGTTAACACTTGCGGATGGCAAGGTATCTTAAAACTTCCTAGCACCGTGAAAAAATTTTCTATAGTAATAAAATGTTGACAACATTTTTTATAGAAATAAAAACTTGACAAAATTTTCTATAGAAATAAAATTTTGACAAAATTTTCTATAGTAGTAAAATTTTGACAAAAAATTCTATAGATATAAAATTTTGGTAGATTATTATCAGAGATGGTCTGTATCAAACTTTTTTAGGTTTGCGACTGTCGCAAAGTTGTAAACGTCGTAAACGTCACATACGTGTCGTAAATGTAGGAAAAGTAACAAAAGTCGCAAACTCAAAATACTTCAGTGGCGTCAGCTAGGCAGCAAATTCGATGATATCCAAGACGATGGTATGTGCGAAGAGAAGGTTTTAGTCCCCACATTTTCCCTATTGCATTTTGCACGAGTACAGGGTAACCGTGGATTTTCTCGTCCTTTCTTAGCTTTAAGTTCAGTCTTCTGTCCAATATAACCCCAAGGTATTTTGCACACTCACCAACGGGAATTTCGATACCACGTAAGAAAATAGGCTTGACGGTGGAAAAACTTTCACAAATTTCTGCAGAAACTCACAGCGAATGCTGTCATGCTAAATTAAAAAATGTTCAGGATTTCTTCTATTCAAAATTAGGTTTTCAACAGTAGGTTTACGACTTTTGCGACATACGTATTATACCGTCGCAAATGTATGTCGCAAAAGTCACAGTTTGTGACAGGCCAACCCTGATTATTATTGGCTCGAGTGGCAACCATGATTATGCACCGATATGGACCAATTTTTATGTGATTGCGGATCGGCTATATATATTTATATATATGGGCCAATCTCGGCATGGATGTTAGCGGCCATATACTAGCGCAATGTATCAAATTTCAACCGAATCGGAAGAATTTTGCTCCTCCAAGAGTTTCCGGAGGTCAAATTTGGGGATCGGTTTATATGGGGGCTATATATAATTATGGACCGATATGGACCAATTTTGCATGGTTTGTTAGAGACCATATACTAACGCCACGTACCAAATTTCAAGCGGATCGGATAAATTGTGTTCCTCGAAGGGGCTCCAGAGGTCAAATCTGGGGATCGGTTTATATGGGGGCTATATATAGTCATGGACCGATATGGACCAATTTTTGCATGGTTTGTTAGAGACCATATACTAACGCCACGTACCAAATTTCAAGCGGATCGGATAAATTGTGTTCCTCGAAGGGGCTCCGGAGGTCAAATCTGGGGATCGGTTTATATGGGGGCTATATATAGTCATGGACCGATATGGACCAATTTTTGCATGGTTTGTTAGAGACCATATACTAACGCCACGTACCAAATTTCAAGCGGATCGCATAAATTGTGTTCCTCGAAGGGGCTCCAGAGGTCAAATCTGGGGATCGGTTTATATGGGGGCTATATATAATTATGTACCGATATGGACCAATTTTTGCATGGTTATTAGATACCATATACTTACACCACTTACCAAATTTCAACCGGATCGGATGAATTTTGCTCCTCCAAGAGGCTCCAGAGGTCAAATCTGGGGATCGGTTTATATGGGGGCTATATATAATTATGTACCGATATGGACCAATTTTTGCATAGTTGTTAAGGACCACATACTAACATCCCAGCAAAAAAATTTGGAAGTTCTTACGAAGGCGCAACTTTAAAAGCACTTCCAGAAGATGCACTCCCATTGATGTTCTTTATTTTAACTACCCAGGAAGTTCTTTTAATTCAATTTTTTATAACTTGATTTGTTCATACTTTTAATGGGTAATTTTAATTTTTTTTGTTTCAAATAGGTTAAAAACGAAGTAAGAATTCATAAAATGGTATAAATCATTTAAATTTTGTGGAAAAAAATGCTAAATTCAATCTGAAAAAATTGTGAATTTTTGAAAATATTTGAGGTCAAACGTTTCCAACAAGCGTTAGAATCCATTAAAAATTATACAAATTATTTATTTGACAAAATATAACAAAATTTTTTAATTTACATCCAAAACACTGAATTTGGATTACACCTAAAGAAGTGATGCAAATTCAGTGCAACGGCTGTTGAAATGGAGGACTTCCGTCCTATGACAAGCCCATGTTAAATTCATCGCTTCTGCGTCAATTATGCACCACTTCCGGATCCAAAAAGAAACTTTTCATTACTATTTTGGCGACGCTTTTTTTGCTGGGATCACGTACCAAGTGTCAACCGGATCGGATGAAATTTGCTTCCCTAAGAGGCTACGCAAGCCAAATCTGGGGATGCCATCCGACCTGTATCAATAACAACTACTTGTGCCAAGTTTCAAGTCGATAGCTTATTTCGTTTGGAAGTTAGCGTGATTTTAACATACGGACGGACATGCTTAGATCGACTCAGAATTTCACCACGACCCATCATATATATACTTTATGAGATCGTAGAGCAATATTTCGATGTGTTACAAATGGTATGACAAAGTTAATATACCATGGTGGAGGGTATAAAAAAAACTCTAAAACAACGATCACACAAAAAATTTTTTTTCTGATTCAATCTCGAAATTAATTGATCCAATTAATTTTTTAATTGAAATGTCTTCAATCACGAAAATGATAGTATCAATCACAGTTTTAATTGGGCATAGAAAAAATTCTTGATTAAAAAATTAATTGATTTCATTGCAAAATTTCAATTAATTTTTTAATTGATTCAATTAAAAATTTAATTGATGTTGATTGCAAAACTCAATTAATTTATTAATTAAAACAAGTATATACGGCCGTAAGTTCGGCCAGGCCGAAGCTTATGTACCCTCCATCATGGATTGCGTAGAAACTTCTTCTAAACACTGCCATCCACAATCGAATTACTTAAGTTGCGGTAACGCTTGCCGATGGCAAGGTATCTTAAAACCTCCAAACACCATCTTCTAAATTGTATGTCCATACTTGGTATATATTAAATCAAAAAAGATCGATCCAATACGTATATTATTCAGTTTTACAAAGTAGACATAAAATTTTTACAAAATTTTCTACAGAAAGAAAATATTAAAAAATTTTCTATGGAAATAAAATTTTAACAAAATTTTCTATAGAAATAAAAATTTTGACAAAATTTTCTATAAAAAGAAAATTTTGACAAAAATTTTTACAAAAATAAAATGTTAACAAAATGTTCTATAGAAATAAACTTTTGACAAAATTTTCTATAGAAATAAAATCTTGGTAGACTATTTTTGGCTCTAGTGGCAACCATGATTATGAACCGATATGGACCAATTTTTGTGTGATTGGACCAATTTTGGTATGGTTGTTAGCGACCATATACTAACTCCACGTTCCTACTTTGAACCGGATCGGATGAATTTTGCTCCTCCAAGAGGCTCCGGAAGTCAAATCTGGAGAACGTTTTATATGGGGGCTATATATAATTATGGACCGATATGGACCATGTTCCAAATTACAACCGGATTGGATGAAATTTGCTTCTCTTGGAGACTTCGCAAGCCAAATCTGGGGTTTATATGGGGGCTATATATAATTATGAACCGATGTGGGCCAATTTTTGCACAGTTATTAGAGACCATATACCAATATCACGTACCAAATTTCAGGCGGATCGGATAAAATTTGCTTATCTTTGAAGCTCCGCAACCCAAATCTGGGGATCGGTTTATATGGGCGCTATATATAATTATGGACCGATGTGGACCAATTTTTGCACGGTTGTTAGAGACCATACACCAATACCATGTACCAAATTTCAGCCGGATCGGATGAAATATGCTTCTCTTAGAGGCTCCACTAGCCAAATCTGGGGATCGGTTTATATGGGGGCTATATATAATTAAGGACCGATATGGACCAATTTTTGCATGGTTGTTAGAGTCTATATACCAACACCATTTACCAAATTTCAGCCGGATCGGATGAAATTTGCTTCTCTTTTAGGCTCCGCAAGCCAAATCTGGGGATCGGTTTATATGGGGGCTATATATAATTATGGACCGATGTGAACCAATTTTTCCATGGTTGTTAGAGACCATATACCAACATCATGTACTAAATTTCAGCCGGATCGGAGGAAATATGCTTCTGTTAGAGGCTCCACAAGCCAAATCTGGCGATCGGTTTATATGGGGGCTATATATAATTATGGACCGATGTGGACCAATTTTTGCATGGTTGTTAGAGACCATATACCAACACCATATACCAAATTTCAGCCGGATCGGATGAAATATGCTTCTCTTTTAGGCTCCGCAAGCCAAATCTGGAGATCGGTTTATATGGGGGCTATATATAATTATGGACCGATGTGGACCAATTTTTGCATGGTTGTTAGAGACCATATACCAACACTATATACCAAATTTCAACCGGATCGGATGAAATATGCTTCTTTTAGAGGCTCCACAAGCCAAATCTGAGGGTCCCTTTATATGGGGGCTATACGTAAAAGTGGACCGATATGGCCCAATTTCAATACCATCCGACCTACATCGATAACAACTACTTGTGCCAAGTTTCAAGTCGATAGCTTGTTTCGTTCGGAAGTTAGCGTGATTTCAACAGACGGACGGACGGACGGACGGACGGACGGACGGACGGACGGACGGACGGACATGCTTAGATCGACTCAGAATTTCACCACGACCCAGAATATATATACTTTATGGGGTCTTAGAGCAATATTTCGATGTGTTACAAACGGAATGACAAAGTTAATATACCCCCATCCTATG
Organism: Haematobia irritans; assembly: GCF_050003625.1. Lineage (NCBI taxonomy): Eukaryota > Metazoa > Arthropoda > Insecta > Diptera > Muscidae > Haematobia > Haematobia irritans. The sequence goes on from NC_134401.1 coordinate 120,893,871, forward strand.
ATGGAGGGTATAAAAAGATAACTATTTTCAATTACATTCTGAATTGGCTTAGAATTTTTATTTGGATTAACAATTGATTGTTTGAAAAAAAATTTCAATTAAAAATTAAAAAAAAAATGTTCATCATCATGAACTGACTTAGTCTTCCGAATTTGATTAAAAATTAATTGTATCAATTAACTTTTTAATTAAAAATTTTAAAATGTTCAATCATTGACTTAATTAATTTAATGTTTCTATCTTGATTAAAAAGTTAATTGTACCAATTAATTTATTAATTGAAAAAAATTTCAACTTCAATTAAATTTTTAATTGGAAATATTTTGGTGATATTTTTTTCTGTGATGCGAAATCCTCAAAATAAATTTTAGTCTATATTTTAGGCCTTTTGGTCCTAAATCCTATAGTACAATATCTCAGTTAATTTAAGGATTATTTCTTTAAATCAAAAATATCTTCCTTTACTTTAAGGAAAATATGCCTTACTTCATAGACATGCTTAAAGTCGTATGGAGGGATGCAAATTTGAAGAATTCGTTTCCTAAATTTAAAGAAATAAAATTTTCAAGCAAACCTAAAATTTAAGTTGCATAATCATAGGTATTAGGTCAATATTTTTTCCAGCGTATGTTCCTTCGTGGTGGGTATTTAAGATTCGGTCCGGCCGAACCTGGGGGCGCATAACCTTGTTTACTTCCCCAATTTCTCATTTTCTTCGCTAAAATGAAAATTAAAGCTACAAGGTGTCAACATTTTACGCATAAATATATTTCCTTACAATGCATTCATTACGCCTTCTTACATTAAAAATGACAATGGACCATGGCTATACCATTTTATACTTTTTGTTTTAATGCCATTGCCAAATGTTAATTACACGTGTTTGTATCATCATCACCTCCTCGTCTATACAAATAGAGCGTCAAGGCATTCGGTATTTTTGTATTTGCTCTAAAAACAAATGTGAAAAAACCAATTCTGAGGGCACACAAACTGGTCCATAATCAATTTTGAATTTATTTTCATAAAACAATGGTGGTTTTCCCTTATCAACAATTTTCTTGTGCTTTATTTTTTGCAATACAGAGTATAAAAAATAATTTAAAAAAAAGTAATAAAAAAACACACACAACAAAAAAAAAATGTAATCAATGATTTGTTGAGGTTGAAGAACAGACAAGACAATCGATGGGTTGGGAAATCCGTCAATCAAATTAGGTGAATGGAAAATTTTTTCCTAGAAAAATATTAAATATGATTGAAATAATTTTTAATGGGCGAAAGAATGCATTTGTATGCACTTTGAAGTTCCATTTTCATTATTGGTAGTGGTGATAAGTATTTTATCAGGTGGGTGGGTGTGTGGCTGTGTCTTTTGTTATTGTAATTGTTTTTGTTTCTGGATGGTCACCTTAACTTGGAGTAAATTGAAATTAACAGTCATATTTTTAAATTTATTAAACTTTGAAAGCTTTCTCAAAACCGCTTTCATTTATCAAATCTTTTTGCAAAGCTTTTATATGCTTGTTTGTATGGTGAGAATAATGTGTGGTGACATTTCATGACAGAACTTAGTTACACTGTTTGTCAAAAATATTGCAACGGTACACATAACAAAATCCAAAAAAAAACAAGTATATACGGCCGTAAGTTCGGCCAGGCCGAAGCTTATGTACCCTCCATCATGGATTGCGTAGAAACTTCTTCTAAACACTGCCATCCACAATCGAATTACTTAAGTTGCGGTAACGCTTGCCGATGGCAAGGTATCTTAAAACCTCCAAACACCATCTTCTAAATTGTATGTCCATACTTGGTATATATTAAATCAAAAAAGATCGATCCAATACGTATATTATTCAGTTTTACAAAGTAGACATAAAATTTTTACAAAATTTTCTACAGAAAGAAAATATTAAAAAATTTTCTATGGAAATAAAATTTTAACAAAATTTTCTATAGAAATAAAAATTTTGACAAAATTTTCTATAAAAAGAAAATTTTGACAAAAATTTTTACAAAAATAAAATGTTAACAAAATGTTCTATAGAAATAAACTTTTGACAAAATTTTCTATAGAAATAAAATCTTGGTAGACTATTTTTGGCTCTAGTGGCAACCATGATTATGAACCGATATGGACCAATTTTTGTGTGATTGGACCAATTTTGGTATGGTTGTTAGCGACCATATACTAACTCCACGTTCCTACTTTGAACCGGATCGGATGAATTTTGCTCCTCCAAGAGGCTCCGGAAGTCAAATCTGGAGAACGTTTTATATGGGGGCTATATATAATTATGGACCGATATGGACCATGTTCCAAATTACAACCGGATTGGATGAAATTTGCTTCTCTTGGAGACTTCGCAAGCCAAATCTGGGGTTTATATGGGGGCTATATATAATTATGAACCGATGTGGGCCAATTTTTGCACAGTTATTAGAGACCATATACCAATATCACGTACCAAATTTCAGGCGGATCGGATAAAATTTGCTTATCTTTGAAGCTCCGCAACCCAAATCTGGGGATCGGTTTATATGGGCGCTATATATAATTATGGACCGATGTGGACCAATTTTTGCACGGTTGTTAGAGACCATACACCAATACCATGTACCAAATTTCAGCCGGATCGGATGAAATATGCTTCTCTTAGAGGCTCCACTAGCCAAATCTGGGGATCGGTTTATATGGGGGCTATATATAATTAAGGACCGATATGGACCAATTTTTGCATGGTTGTTAGAGTCTATATACCAACACCATTTACCAAATTTCAGCCGGATCGGATGAAATTTGCTTCTCTTTTAGGCTCCGCAAGCCAAATCTGGGGATCGGTTTATATGGGGGCTATATATAATTATGGACCGATGTGAACCAATTTTTCCATGGTTGTTAGAGACCATATACCAACATCATGTACTAAATTTCAGCCGGATCGGAGGAAATATGCTTCTGTTAGAGGCTCCACAAGCCAAATCTGGCGATCGGTTTATATGGGGGCTATATATAATTATGGACCGATGTGGACCAATTTTTGCATGGTTGTTAGAGACCATATACCAACACCATATACCAAATTTCAGCCGGATCGGATGAAATATGCTTCTCTTTTAGGCTCCGCAAGCCAAATCTGGAGATCGGTTTATATGGGGGCTATATATAATTATGGACCGATGTGGACCAATTTTTGCATGGTTGTTAGAGACCATATACCAACACTATATACCAAATTTCAACCGGATCGGATGAAATATGCTTCTTTTAGAGGCTCCACAAGCCAAATCTGAGGGTCCCTTTATATGGGGGCTATACGTAAAAGTGGACCGATATGGCCCAATTTCAATACCATCCGACCTACATCGATAACAACTACTTGTGCCAAGTTTCAAGTCGATAGCTTGTTTCGTTCGGAAGTTAGCGTGATTTCAACAGACGGACGGACGGACGGACGGACGGACGGACGGACGGACGGACGGACGGACGGACATGCTTAGATCGACTCAGAATTTCACCACGACCCAGAATATATATACTTTATGGGGTCTTAGAGCAATATTTCGATGTGTTACAAACGGAATGACAAAGTTAATATACCCCCATCCTATGATGGAGGGTATAAAAATGATTTTCACTTTACAAGTTTGGTTTTAAATTGGTATTTGGTTTGTGTTTTCTTTTTTATACCCACCACCATAGAATGGTGATGGGGGCATAATAGGTTTGTCATTCCGTTTGTACACGCAAAAAAATAATTCTTTCCTCCCAAACGAAATTTAAGCAAACAAAGTTCGTTTCTTATTTGCTTTTCGCTGTAAGGAAGTGTATTTGGAAGAAAAGTATATACTTTTTGTGATAAACGTTTATTCTTTTCCAGGATGTAAAAGCAATTACATAAAGACAAACTCAAAAAAAATTGTTTTCTTGCTAATTGCATTTTCCCTCACATCATTCTCACATCCACGAGGTTTTTTAGTTCGTAACACCTTTTCCTGTAATACCAACAATGTAGAAGAAATTATACGATTTTATAAATTTTTAAAATTTTTTTTACCTTTCGCCTGGACGGAGAATCGAACCGCGGACCATGCACTAACCACTGAGCTATGTACCTGTTATGGTCATCAATAGATAAATATCCATATAAGTTATATTTATATAGCATAGCTTGCGGCGCCCACGAACCGAATAAACAAAGTTTATTTAACAGAAACAAATATTTAGTTTGGCACCGTGGAGCAGTGGTTGCTACGTCCGACTTGCATGCCAAGGGTCGTGGGTTCGATCCCTGCTTCGACCAAAGTTTTTTTTGTTTTTTTTACATATATTCCAGATATGTTCGGAGGATTACGAAATGTTCAACATTACATTGTAGTATATTAAATTTTGAACTGTAAAATGTGTCTTATTAAAGACCCAAAGTCAGAAAAGAACAGCGTTTGATATAAACGAAATGGACTGTGTTGTTGTTTCAAAAATAACTTTTTTTATTGAAAAAATAAAAATTTTGTAACAAACGAATTTTTTTTGGTGATACAAGTTTAACATTTTCGAAGCAATTCAAAAAACTCTTACAAAAGAAAAACGTTTTCGGTACACGTTTTCCAAACGTTTTTTTTTTCTTTGCGTGTAACACATCGAAATATCTATTTCCGACTATATACACAAGGTCGTGGTTTCGATTCCTGCTTCGACCGAACACCAAAAAGTTTTTCAGCGGTGGATTATCCCACCTCAGTAATGCTGGTGACATTTCTGAGGGTTTTAAAGCTTCTCTAAGTGGTTTCACTCCATTGTGGAACGTCGTTCTGACTCGGCTATCAAAAGGAGGTCCTTTGTCATTGAGCTTAGCATGGAATCGGGCAGCACTCAGTTATAAGAGAGAAGTTCACTAATGTGGTATCACAATGGACTGAATAGTCTAAGTGAGCCTGATACATCGGGCTACCACCTAACCTAACCTAACCTAACCTTGGGCAGGGAGAAATTCTAAGACGATATAAGCATGTCCGTCTGTTTGTCTGTCTGTCTGTTGATTCGTTTTTTGTTTGCAGGCAGGTCAAGTTCGAAGATGGGCTATATCGGTCCAGGTTTTGAATAGTCCCCATATAAAGCGACCTCCCGATTTAGGGTGTTTGGCTTATACAAACCGTGGTTTTCATCCAATTTGCCTGAAATTGGAAATCTAGAGGTATTTTAGGACCATAAAGAGGTGTGGCAAAAATGGTGAGTATCGGTCGATATTTTGGTATGGCCCCCATATAGACCGATTTACCGATTTTATTTCTTGGACTTATAGAAACCTTAGTTGTTGTCCAATTTGCCTGAAATTGAAAATCTGGAAGTTTTTAGAACTAGGTGTGCAAGAAATGATTTTATTGTTTGAGATTCTAGAAACCGTAGTTTTTATCCAATTTGAAATTGGGAATCTAGAAGTATTTTAGGACCATAAAGAGGTGTGCCAAAAATGGTGAGTATCGGTCCATGTTGTTGGGAGCCATCGTGGTGCAATGGTTAGCATGCCCGCCTTGCATACACAAGGTCGTGGGTTTGATTCCTGTTACGACCGAACACCAAAATGTTTTTCTGCGGTGGATTATCCCACCTCAGTAATGCTGGTGACATTTCTGAATGTTTCAAAGCTTCTCTAAGTGGTTTCACTGCAATGTGGAACGCCATTCGGACTCGGCTATAAAAAGGAGGTCCCTTGTCATTGAGCTTAACATGGAATCGGGCAGCACTCAGTGATAAGAGAGAAGTTCACCAATGTGGTATCACAATGGACTGAATAGTCTAAGTGAGCCTGATACATCGGGCTGCCACCTAACCTAACCTAATCATCGGTCCATGTTTTGGTATATCCCCCATATAGACCGATTTCCCGATTTCAGTTCTGGGGTTATAGAAACCGTTGGTTTCATCCAATTTGCCTGAAATTTGGAATCTAGAGGTATTTTAGGACCATAAAGAGGTGTGCCAAAAATGGTGGGTATTGGTCCATATTTTGGTATGACCCCCATATAGACCGATTTACCGATTTTACATCTTGGACTTATAGAAACCTTAGTTGTTGTCCAATTTGGCTGAAATTGAAAATCTGGAAGTTTTTTAGGACTAGGTGTGCAAGAAATGATTTTATCGTTTGAGATTCTAGAAACCGTAGTTTTTATCCAATTTTAAATTCGAAATCTAGAAGTATTTTAGGACCATAGAGAGGTGTGCCGAAAACGATGAGTATCGGTCCATGTTTTAGTATAACCCCCATATAGACCGATTTATCGATTTACCTTCTTGGGTTTCTAGAAACAGTAGCTTTTATCTGATTTTATATAGTATAATATAGTCGACCCCGCCCGACTTTAGACTTTACTTACTTGTTATACCCTGCGCCACACTGTGGAACAGGGTATTATAAGTTAGTGCATATGTTTGTAACACCCAGAAGGAGATGAGATAGACCCATGGCAATAATGCTCAGGGTGGGTCCCTGAGTCGATATAACCATGTCCGTCTGTCCGTCCGTCCGTCTGTCTGTGAACACATTTTTGTGATCAAAGCCTAGGTCGCAATTTAAGTCCAATGGCCTTCAAATTTGGCACATGTTCCTAATTTGGGTCAGAATAGAACCCTATTGATTTTGGAAGAAATCGGTTCAGATTTAGATATAGCTCCCATATATATCTTTCGCTCGATATGCACTAATATGGACGCAGCAGCCGATTTGCTTGAAATTTTGTACAAACATAACACTTAGTCGTATAGTCAAGTGTGCAAAATTTGATTGAAATCGGTTCAGATTTAGATATAGCTCCCATATATATCTTTCGCTCGATATGGACTTATATGGCCCCAGAAGCCAGATTTTTGGCCGAATTAGGTTGAAATTTTGCACTAAGAGTACAATTAGTAGTACAGTCAAATGTGCAAAATTTGATTGAAATCGGTTCAGATTTAAATATAGCTCCCATATATATCTTTCGCCCGATATGGACTAATATGGTCCTAAAAGCCAGAGTTTTGGCCCAATTTGGTTGAAATTTTGCACAAGGAGTACAATTAGTAATATAGTCATGTGTGCCAAATTTGATTGAAATCGGTTCAGGTTTAGATATAGCTCCCAAATATAGCTTTCGCCCGATTTACACTCATATGACCGCAGAGGCCAATTTTTTTACTGCGATTTAGTTGAAATTTTGCACAGGGAGTAGAATTAGTATTGTAGCTATGCGTGGCCAATTTGGTTGAAATCGGTTCAGATTTTGATATATCTCCCATATATAGCTTTCGCCCGATTTACACTCATATGACCACAGAGGCCAATTTTTAACTCCGATTTAGTTGAAATATTGCACAGGGAGTAGGATTAGCATTGTAACTATGCGTGCCAAATTTGGTTGAAATCGGTTCAGATTTGGATATATCTCCCATATATAGCTTTCGCCCGATTTACACTCATATGACCACAGGGGCCAATTTTTTGCTCCGATTTGGTTGAAATTGTGCACAGGGAGTAGAATTAGCATTGTAGCTATGCGTGCCAAATTTGGTTGAAATCGGTTCAGATTTAGATATAGCTCCCATATATATGTTTTTCTGATTTCGACAAAAATGGTCAAAACACCAACATTTTCCTAGTAAAATCGCCACTGCTTAGTCGAAAAGTTGTAAAAGTGACTCTAATTTTCCTAAACTTCTAATACATATATATCGAGCGATAAATCATAAATAAACTTTTGCGAAGTTTCCTTAAAATTGCTTCAGATTTAAATGTTTCCCATATTTTGTTACTAACATTGTGTTCCACCCTAGTGCATTAGCCGACTTAAATTTTGAGTCTATAGATTTTGTAGAAGTCTATCAAATTCTGTCCAGATCGAGTGATATTTAAATGTATGTATTTGGGACAAACCTTTATATATAGCCCTCAACACATTTGACGGATGTGATATGGTATCAATAATTTAGATCTACAAAGTGGTGCAGGGTATAATATAGTCGGTCCCGCCCGACTTTAGACTTTCCTTACTTGTTTTTTTAAATAATATTTCGAAGAAGCAAACCAAATTTGGCAATTTTGGATTTAATAAAATTAAAATTAGTATACACATTTTTTTTAACAAATTATACATTTTCTTTTTGAGAAATACTGATGAGGCTATTCGCGAACAGATTAATTTCGGAGTACACTAAAAAAAAGTTTACTTGGATCCAAAGATTTTGATGTTCCCTTAAGGATTTTGGTATAGATTCCGAGCCATAGATGCGACTTCTTTAAAATAAAGAAATTTTTTTGCGACCTATCTGTCTTTAAATCTAGGATCTATAAAATTAAAATTAGGATACAGATCTCATTTATCGAATTTTCATTCTATTTTTCCGGTATACTAATAAATGTATTCACGTACACACAAATGTAAGTTTAACAAGTATATACAGCACTAAGTTCGGCCGGGCCGAATCTTAAATACCCACCACCATGAACCAAATATTATGGTTTCCTTTGAAATTTCTGGAGGGCTTGAGGACTTGAGGACACTTCCCGAAGATAAATTTAAAGATTCCTCATAGGTGAAATCTATATCAGATTCTGGATTTATAAGAACCATTTTTGTTTGAGTTTTAGAGGAATCATTAACATCTCTTGTAAGTGTGCAAGAAAATTATAAAATAACGTCTTGATTTGAAATCTTAAATCTGTAGAAGTAAAATCTGGAAATTTTACATTGAGTTTCAAGCAATTTTCATGATCAGTGCGCCTTCTACACCCTCAAGAAGTGAAGTCGGTCTATATGGAAAAATTACCAAATGGACTGATGAAAACTTAATCTGATACACGTTTTTGTGAGCCTAAAATACCAGAATATTTACAATTTCAGGCAAATCAGATAAAAACTACGGTTTCTAGAAACCCAAGAAGTTAAATCGGGAGATCGTTCTTATGGGGTCTATACTAAAATATGGACCGTTTTCGGCACACCTCTTTATGACCCGAAAATACCTCTAGATTTCCAATTTCAGGCAAATAGGATAAAAACTTCGGATTCTAGAAGCCCAAGAAGTAAAATCGGGAAATCGGTCTATATGGGGGCTATACCAAAATATGGACCGATACTCACCATTTTCGGCACACCTCTTTATGGTCCTAAAATACCTCTAGATTTCCAATTTCAGACAAATTGGATAAAAACTACGGTTTCTATAAGCCCAAGACCCCAAATCGGGAGGTCGTTTTATATGGGGACCATACCAAAACATGGACCGATACTCACAATATTTTGGCACACGAATTTGTGGTCCTACAATACCTCTAGATTTCCAATTTCAGGTAAATTGAATAAAAACTGCGGTTTCTATAAGCCCAAGAAGTAAAATCGGGTGATCGGTCTATATGGGGGTTATACCAAAACATGGACCGCTACTCACCATTTTTGGCACACCTCTTTATTATCATAAAATACCTTTAGATTTCAAATTTCAGGCAAATTGGATAAAAACTACAATTTCTATAAGCCCAAGACCCCAAATCGGGAGGTCGGTTTATATATCAAAACCTGGGGCGATGTAGCCCATCTTCGAACTTGACCTGCCTGCAGACAAGAGACAGTTTGTGCAAAATTTCAGCACGATTGCTTCATTATTGAAGACTGTAGCGTGATTACAACAGACAGACAGACGGACATCGTTATAATCGTCTTAGAATTTCTCCCTGATCAAGAATATATATACTTTATATAGTCGGAAATCTATATTTCGATGTGTTACAAACGGAATGACAAACTGATTGTACCCCCGTCACCATTATATGGTGGTGGGGATAAAAAAAAAACACACACACACAATTTTTATACGAGGGTATAATAAGTTTGACGGGGGTATAATAAGTTTGTCATTCCGTTTGTAACACATCGAAATATCGATTTCCGACTATATAAAGTATATATATTCTTGATCAGGGAGAAATTCTAAGACGATTATAATGATGTCCGTCTGTCTGTCTGTTGTAATCACGCTACAGTCTTCAATAATGAAGCAATCGTGCTGAAATTTTGCACAAACTCGACTTTTGTCTGCAGGCAGGTCAAGTTCGAAGATGGGCTACATCGGTCCAGGTTTTGATATAGTCCCCATATAAACCGACCTCCCGATTTGGGGTCTTGGGTTTATAGAAATCGTAGTTTTTATCCAATTTGCCTGAAATTTGAAATCTAGATGTATTTTATGACCATAAAGAGGTGTGCCAAAAATGGTGAGTATTGGTCCATGTTTTGCTATAGCCCCCATATAGACCGATTTCCCGATTTTACTTCTTGGGCTTCTAGAATCCGAAGTTTTTATCCTATTTGCTTGAAATTGGAAATCTAGAGGTATTTTCGGGTCATAAAGAGGTGTGCCGAAAACGGTGAGTATGGGTCCATATTTTAGTATAGCCCCCATATAGACCGATTTCCCGATTTTACTTCTTGGGTTTCTAGAAACCGTAGTTTTTATCTGATTTGCCTGAAATTGTTAATATTCTGGTATTTAGGCTCACAAAAACGTGTATCGAATTAAGTTTTAATCGGTCCATTTGGTAATGCCTGCATATAGACCGACTTCACTTCTTGAGGGTGTAGAAGGCGCACTGATCATGAAAATTGCTTGAAACTCAATGTAAAATTTCCAGATTTTACTTCTACAGATTTAAGATTTCAAATCAAGACGTTATTTTATAATTTTCTTGCACACTTACAAGAGATGTTAATGATTCCTCTAAAACTCAAACAAAAATGGTTCTTATAAATCCAGAAACTGATATAGATTTCACCTATGAGGAATCTTTAAATTTATCTTCGGGAAGTGTTCTCAAGTCCTCAAGCCCTCCAGAAATTTCAAAGGAAACCCAATATTTGGTTCATGGTCGTGGGTATTTAAGATTCGGCCCGGCCGAACTTAGTGCTGTATATACTTGTTTTTATACTGCAAATGACGTTAAATAATATTTTATATTTTTATAGCTTTTTAGAACAAATCTATGTTATAATTTACATATTTCATCATACTAAATCAATAAATAATGGTTAAAATACAAGATAGAGAAACACACAAAAAAAATATGTCGATAATTAATGGCGCCTAAATTCAGTCATCCAACATATCGGCATTTAATGCCTAATATTTTGTTTCATAAATAGCCTTTTCCCTCTCTCTCTTCTCCGCTCTTGCTTACTATTTCTGTTACTCTCTAACTATCTATCGCCTGATGACTTTCATCGAATTCAATTTGAATTAATTAACTTAATTGTTTATATTGGAAACTATTAAAAACACCGAGACCAACATACATACATAGTTTGCTTTTGCCTTTTGGCGAACCGAGTAAGAGTGACTTATTTAAAATTTACGTTTACGTTCCCAAACCCATTTATGGTTATAAAATCGAATCGAAACAATGGCCATAAATTCGTTTTGCTCACACTCACTATGCACAACATGTAACTAATTTGTGTTCTGTTGTTTGGTGTAGAACAATAATTTTCGTTTAAACATAAATTGTGTCTAGCTCTAAAAAATATTACAAAAAAAAAAATTAACGAATCGTTTAAAATATTCCGTATCAATATCAGTTAACTTCCTTTACGGAAATCACAATATTCTCACTGTCATCAAATCCAACAAAATTCACCGTGAATATGGAAATTAGTCTCACAAAGAGTCGGTATTGCTAATTAGGTCTTATACAAAATGGTGATGGTGGTGGCTAAAGTATGTCGCATTATCAAAAAAATATCGGTAATGTATTCTACTTAAGGGGAACAAAATTATCCGGCACCTCAACGTAAACACTTATTAACATTAGCTCAACTGCAATTGTAAATAAAATGAAGGCCTTTGGTTTTGGTAATTCAATGAAATGTTATTGTTTTCAAGTAATATATGAAAAATCTACTTGGTTTTTATGTAACACGTGTTAGGATTAAAATATTGATTAGCATATATGCTAATAAAATCAATAAAGTCATATTAAAAAATAATTTTTGAATTATTTATTTTGAGGACGATTGTTTTGTTGCAATTGGTGCCTTTGCATAATAAAATTATGATTTAAAAATTAAAAATAAACTACACTCAAACAAAAACAAAAAGTTTACTTCCATCCAAATATTTTGACCTTTCCTTAAAGATGTTGGTATTGATTCCGGACCAAAGATGCGACATTTTTTAACGACCTATCTGGTTTTACCATAAATCTAGGATCAATAAAATTAAAAATAGGATACAGATATCATTTATTAAATTTTTTCGCGGTGTACCAGGTATACTCTGGCACCCATTTTCCATACTTTTTGATACTTTCCATACACTCAAAAAAAGTTTACTTGGATCCAAAGATTTTGACCATTAAGGATTTTTGGTATTGATTCCGAGCCAAAGATGCGGCTTCTTTAAAATAAAGATATTTTTTTAGCGACCTATCTGGCTTAAAATCTAGGACCAATAAAATTAAAATTAGGATACAGATCTCATTTATCAAATTTTCATTCTCTTTTCGCGGTTAATTAATAAAGGTACTCACGTACAAACAAATTCCAGTTTAAAAATCTAACTTATAACGGATACTCCAAAGTAAAAAATGTTTTCTTAATTCCAAAAAACTTTAAAGCAAAGACGATAAATCCTCAAAATAAGTATTAGCCTATATTTGAAGCGTTTGTATCTTAAATCTGAAGTTTCAATATTTCAGTTAATTTAAGAATAATTTCTTTAAATCAAAAATGTGTTTCTTTACTTTAAGAAAAATTAGCCTTTATTCAAAGACATGCGACTTTAACTGAGGGACGGAAATTTACAAAATTTGTGTCCTAAATTTAATGAAAAAAATTTTTGAGGCAAAGATTATAAACTTTATTTTATTTAATATTTCATTATTTTAAAGAAATTTGTCCTTAATACTTTGTAAATTTCGCATCCTAAAATTTAGGTTGCGAAATCTTTAATATCACGTTAATATTTTTTTCAGTGTAGCTTTTAAACGGTCAGAAATTGTTTGTGGTACAACATTTAACATTGGCGCCATTTGTTTTTGACTCTCCATCCAATATCGTTTGTAATTCGGCGTTTTCAAACTTTTTTGGTGGTCTCACATGAAAATCATTATTTCTGAAAAGTTGAAACCATCTTTTGAATGTTGCTTCTTATAGAGCATGATCACCATGTGCCTCGTGGTGCCATGATTAATATGCCCGCCTTGCATACACAAGGTCGTGGGTTCGATTCCTGCTTCGATTGAACACCAAAAATTTTTCAGCTGTGGATTATCCCACCTCAGTAATGCTGGTGACATTTCTGAGGGTTTCACAGCTTCTCTAAGTGCTTTCACTGCAATGTGGAACGCCGGTCGAAATCGGCTATAAAATGCCACTTTACAAATCCAAATTATGACGGATACTTCGATGTAAAAAAATATTTTCTTAATTCCAAAAAAACTTTAAACCAAAGATGCTAAATCCACAAAATAAATCTTAGACTATATTTGAAGCGTTTTTATCTTAAATATAAAGATTCAATATTTCAATTAATTTAAGGACGATTTCTTTAAATCAAAAATGTGTTTCTTTACTTTAAGGAAAATTAGCCTTAGGTCAAAGACATGCGATATTAACGGAGGGACGCAAATTTTCAAACTGTGTGTCCAAAATTTAATGAAAAAAAATTTTGAAGCAAAAGTTTTAATTATTCTGTTAATTAAAATTTCATTATTTTAAAGAAATTTGTCCTTAATAGTGTGTAAATTGCGCATACTAAAATTGAGGTTGCGTAATCTTTAAAATCACTTATGTTGGGGTCATTTGATGACTAATATGGTATTTTTCATCAGCGTATTTCCTACTGTTGGAATATAAATAAAAGTTTTGTACTAGTCAGTGCATGAATTGGTGACATGTACTGAATTCTTGATGAGTAGTAAGAACTTTTAATTATAATTTTCTAAGAAAAAAAAAATTGCCAAAATTTTCTATATAAATACTATTTTGGCAACATTTTCTATAGAAATAAAATTTTGACAAAATTTTCATGGAAATAAAGTTTTAACAAAATTTTCTATAGAAATATAAATTTGACAAAATTTTCTATAAAAATAAAATTTTGACAAAATTTTCTATAGAAATAAAATTTTTACAAAATTTTCTATAAAAATAAAATTTTGACAAGATTTGCTATAGAAATAAAATTTTTACAAAATTTTCTATACAAATAAAATTTTGACAACATTTTCTATACAAATAAAATTTTAACAAAATTTTCTTAGAAAAAAAAATTGCAAAATTTTCTATAAAAATAATATTTTGACAAAATTTCAATAGAAATAATATTTTGACAAAATTTTCTATAGAACAAAATTTTGACAACATTTTGTATAGAAATAAAATTGTGACAACATTTTCTATAGAAATATAATTTTGATAGAATTTTCTATAGAAATAAAATTTTGACAAAATTTTCTATAAAAATAAAATTTTTACAAAATTTTCTATAAAAATAAAATTTTTACAAAATTTTCTTAGAAAAAACATTTTTGTCAAAATTTTCCATAGAAATAAAATTTTGACAAAATTTTCTATAAAAATAAAATTTTGACAAAATTTTCTTTAAAAATAAAATTCTGACAAGATTTGCTAGAAATAAAATTTTTACAAAATTTTCTTAGAAATAACATTTTTGTCAAAATTTTCTATAGAAATAATACTGTGACAAAATTTTCTATACAAAATAAAATTTTTTATAGAAATAAAATTTTGACAATATTTTCTATAGAAATAACATTTTTACAAAATTTTCTTAGAAATGTCATTTTTGTCAAAATTTTCTATAGAAATAATATTTTGACAAAATTTTCTATACAAAATAAAATTTTGACAAAATTTTCTATAGAAATAAAATGTTGACAAAATTTTCCTAGAAATAAATTTTTGACAAAATTTTCTGTAAAAATAATATTTTGACAAAATTTTCTGTAGAAATAATAAAGTTTTAACAAAATTTTTTATAGAAATATAAATTTGACAAAATTTTCTTAGTAATAAAATTTTGAAAAAATTTCCTATAGAAATAGATTTTTTACAACATTTCCTATAGAAATAGATTTTTTACAAAATTTCCTATAGAAGTAAATTTTTGCTATAGAAATATAATTTTGACTAAATTTTCTATAAAAATAAAATTTTTACAAAATTTTCTATAAAAATAAAATTTTGACAAAATTTTCTACAGAAATAAAATGTTGACAAAATTTTCTATAGAAATAAAATTTTGACAAAATTTTCTATATAAATAAAATTCTGACAAAATTTTCTATAGAAATAAAATTTTTAACAAAATTTTCTATAGAAATAAAATTTTGCAAAATAGTCTTTAAATTTGATGTTATGTAATTTTAGCACCCTTGGCCTCGAAAAGTAAATTTTTAGTACTTTTTCGTCAACGTCATTTATCATCCCTGATGAAAACATGCCAAATTTCTCACTCAAGTGGCATTACGGTAACACGAGCAAGCACTTATCACACCTCTCAAATCTACTTTTTTTAATTGCGAAAATAGGAAATTAAAATTAAAAAAAAAAATGAACAGCTTTTTTTTGAATTTTAAAAAAGTCGAAACGGGAAAATCCTGGATTCGAAACTATCTTTCAAACCAACGACGTTTATTTTCATTAGTAAGGTTGCCTCTTTTCATTAGTAATGTTGTCTCTTTTTGCGTGTATTGAGGTAATATATCCAAAAAAACATAGTCAGTACTGCATTAAGTAATTGAGGTTATGTTGAGTCATCACTTCCTCCTAGGAGGTGTGGCCGGACACATTCCCCATTTCCTATGAAATTGTACACAAAAATATTTTCAACGCAAAATGCCATCATTTAGTAATACCATTATTTTTCAATGTCCATCATGTGGTGAAAATCATCAAAATATTTTAATTGAAAAGTTAAGATTTGTCACATTGTGGGTTTTTATTTTTTGCTATCTTCTAAAATAGGTTTGATGAATTTATTGTCAATCGAAAGTCATAAAGAATTCAGTCAACTTTTTGCTCATGGTCAAGCCCCCCTTGTCAAGCCATAGTCTTTGTAGATAACAATAGTCTTTATGATGGTGATGTTTAGAAGAAATCCCGTATAATTTGATGTATATATGACATTTGATGAAAATATTTTTAACTTGAGTTTCGTTGACACATACCTTTTGTTTAGATAAGACATTGTACCACATTTAATTTTTATTAAAGTAAAAAAAAAAACAAAAACCAATTGCAAAAATATTTAGCAAAAAAATACTTTCCTATCGCACGAAATTTTCATTCGCTATTTTTAGCTATCACATTTTCATCTGTAATACAACCAAGTATATACAGAAGCCGAATCTTAAACACCCACTACCATGAATCAAATATAATAGTTTCCATTGAAAACTCTTCGTTGTAGCGGGTTGATAATATATAGAAATTTAGGGGGGTTTGATTACAGATATTCTCCTAAGCAATCCAGTTCAACCAGTACGTTTCAGGGATATAAATTTAAAGATTCAACCTACGAAGACCATTTTGTTTGAGTTTTAGAGGAATCACAAATATCTCGTGTAGGTGAGCATGAAAATGATGAACTAACGCCTTGATTTGAAATCCAAAATCTGTAGATTTTTGCCCCTATTATTCAAATGATTAGAAGAAATAAAATCTGGAAATTTTGCTTTCAGTTTCATGCAATTTTCATGATCAGTGCACCTTCTATACCCTCAAGAAGTGACATCGTTCTATATGGAGGGTGTACCAAATGGACCCATAAAAACTAAATCCGTTAAAATTTTAGGCGAATTCGATAACAACAACAGCTTATATCGGGAGATCAGTCTATATGGGTGCTATGCCAAAAACATACACCGATGCACACCAAATTCAGCACACCTAATTGTGGTTCTGAAAAACTACAGAATCTGGACCCCAAATCGGGGGGCGGCTATATCAAAATTTCTACCAATACACAATATATTCGGAACACCTATTTATGGCCCTAAAAAAACTCTAGATATCAAACATATTTTCGGCAAACATATTTGTGGTCTTAAAATACCTCTAGATTTCAAATTTTAGGCAAATCGGATTGAAAATGCGATTTCTAGAAGTCCAAGAAGTAAAATCGGAAGATCGGTCTATATGGGGATTATACCAAAACATGGACCGATTGGCACCAGTTTCGGCACAACTATTTGTTAGCCTAAAATACCTCTAGAATTCCAAATTCAGGCAAATCGGATAGAAAATACAGTTTCTATTAGAAGCTCAAGAAGTAAAATCGGGAGATCGGTCTATATGGGGGCTATAGCATAACATGGACCGATACGCCCCATTTTCGATACACTTATGTGTGGTACTAAAATACCTCCAGATTTCAAATTTCAGGTAAATCGCATTGATAATATTGTTTCTAGAAGCCCAAGAAGTAAAATCGGAAGTTCGGTCTATATGGGGATTATACCAAAATATGGACCGATAGGCACCAGTTTCGGCACAACTGTTTGTGGTCCTAAAATACTTCTAGATTTAAAATTTTAGGCAAATCGGATTGAAAATATGGTTTCTAGAAGCCCAGGAAGGTATCTTAAAACCTCCTAACACCATCTTCTAAATTGTATGCAGTGCTGCCGCTAGTGAAAAATTGAGTGAAGTAGATTTTGGAAAAATGTGGAGTAGATTGAATAAAATTAAAGTAGCATACATTTTTGAAAACAAAACAATAGAATTCATTTTATTATACCCTCCACCATAGGATGGGGGTATATTAACTTTGTCATTCCGTTTGTAACACATCGAAATATTGATCTAAGACCCCATAAAGTATATATATTCTGGGTCGTGGTGAAATTCTGAGTCGATCTGAGCATGTCCGTCCGTCCGTCTGTTGAAATCACGCTAACTTCCGAACGAAACAAGCTATCGACTTGAAACTTGGCACAAGTAGTTGTTATTGATGTATTTCGGATGGTATTGCAATGAGCCATATCGGTCCACTTTTACGTATAGCCCCCATATAAACGGACCCCCCAAATTTGGCTTGCCAGCTGAAATTTGGTACATAGTTTCAGCATATGATCTCCAACAACCATGCAAAAATTGGTCCACATCGGTCCATAATTATATATAGCCCCCATATAAACTGATTCCCCGATTTGGCTTGCGGAGCCTCTAAGAGAACCAAATTTCATCCGATCCAGCTGAAATTTGGTACATGGTGTAAGTATATGGTCTCTAACAACTATGCAAAAATTGGTCCACATCGGTTAATAATTCAATGATTAAAACCGCTATGTTCATCGTAATCAGAGATGGTCCGATTACCAAAAGTTTGGGTTTTCTACTGTCAAAAAGTCGAAAACGTCATATACCTGTATAAAACGTAGTAAATGTCAAAAATCACAGGATGCTTAGATTTGATTTCAAACTATTTTATTATTATCCTAAGACATATTGAAGAATTTTAGAATTTATAATTATAATAATTTTAATTTTTTATTCAAAAGTAATTTGCAAAATTTTCCAGAGAAACTGGTATTTGATTAACTTCTGAATGCAATGCGTTTTCAAATTGTTGTAAATTTGAAAATTGCCGTGGCAAAAGTCAAATTTTCAAAGCCTCGAACCTGAAGGCATACAAAAAAGTATGAAATAATTGGTTTTAAAAACCGTATACTATACAAATTTCAATATTGTCAAAAACTAAGTATTTTACGGAGGTTTGCGACGTTTATGACGTATGGTAAAATACGTCGTAAACGTATGTCAAATACTTTACAGTTTACGACAGACCATCTCTGATCGTAATTAAAGGAATAGGAAAAACAATTAGGTAATATGGGGAAAAATTTAAAAATTTGAAGCAGAACAAAAAGTGAAGCAGATTTTTGGAAGAAGGAGTGACGAAGTAAATTTTGTGAAAATGAAGCAAAATACTTCGATTGAAGTAGTAGCGACAGCACTGATTGTATGTAAGTCCATACGTGGTATATATTAAATAAAAAAAGATCGATCCAATACGTATATAATTAAGTTTGACAAAGTAGACATAAAATTTTGTCAAAATTTTCTACAGAAATAAAATTTTAACAAAATTTTCTATAGAAATAAAATTTTCACAAAATTTTCTATAGAAATAAAAATTTTGACAAAATATTCTAAAGAAAGAAAATTTTGACAAAAATTTCTACAGAAATAAAATTTTAACAAAATTTTCTATAGAAATAAACTTTTGACAAAATTTTCTATAGAAATAAAATCTTGGTAGATTATTTGTGGCTCGAGTGGCAATCATGATTATGAACCGAATAAAATTTGAACAAAATTTTCTATAGAAATAAAATTTTGACAAAATTTTCTATAGAAATAAAATTTTGACAAAATTTTCTATAGAAATAAAATTTTGAAAATGATGAAATTTTTATTATGAACCGAATAAAATTTTAACAAAATTTTCTCTAGAAATAAAATTTTGACAAAATTTTCTATAGAAATAGCGTTTTGACAAAATTTTCTACAGAAATAAAATTTTGGTAGATTATTTTTGGCTCTAGTGGCAACCATGATTATGAACCGATATGGACCAATTTTTGTGTGATTGGACCAATTTTGGTATGGTTGTTAGCGACCACATACTAACACCACGTTCGAAATTTGAACCGGATCGGATGAATTTTGCTCCTCCCAGAGGCTCCGGAGGTCAAATCTGGAGAACGTTTTATATGGGGGCTATATATAATTATGGACCGATATGGACCAATTCTGGCACAGTTGTTAAAGATCATATACTAACACCATGTTCCAAATGACAACCGGCTTGGATGAAATTTGCTTCTCTTGGAGACTTCGCAAGCCAAATCTGGGGATCGGTTTATATGGGGGCTATATATAATTATGAACCGATGTGGACCAAGTTTTGCATGGTTGTTAGAGACCCTATACCAACATCATGTACCAAATTTCAGCCGGATCGGATGAAATTTGCTTCTCTTTGAGGCTCCGCAAGCCAAATCTGGGGATCGGTTTATATGGGGGTCATATATAATCAAGGACCGGTGTGGACCAATTTTTGCATGATTGTTAGAGACCATATACCAACACCACATACCAAATTTCAGCCGGATCGGATGAAATATGCTTCTGTTAGAGGCTCCACAAGCCAAATCTGGGGAACGGTTTATATGGGGGATATATATAATTAAGGACCGATATGGACCAATTTTTGCATGGTTGTTAGAGACCATATACCAACATCATAAACCAAATTTTAGCCGGATCGGATGAAATTTTCTTCTCTTTGAGGCTCTGCAAGCATGAGGACCGATATGGACCAATTTTTGCATGGTTGTTAGAGACCATATACCAACATCATAAACCAAATTTTAGCCGGATCGGATGAAATTTTCTTCTCTTTGAGGCTCTGCAAGCCAAATCTGGGAATCGGTTTATATGGGGGCTATATATAATTATGGACCGATGTAAACCAATTTTTGCATGGTTGTTAGAGACCATATACCAACACCATATACTAAATTTCAGCCGGATCGGATGAAATATGCTTCTGTTAGAGGCTCCACAAGCCAAATCTGGGGATCGGTTTATATGGGGGCTATATATAATTATGGACCGATGTGGACCAATTTTTGCATGGTTGTTAGAGACCATATATCAACACCATATACCAAATTTCAGCCGGATCGGATGAAATATGCTTCTGTTAGAGGCTCCACAAGCCAAATCTGAGGGTCCCTTTATATGGAGGCTATACGTAAAAGTGGACCGATATGGCCCATTTTCAATACCATCCGACCTACATCGATAACAACTACTTGTGCCAAGTTTCAAGTCGATAGCTTGTTTAGTTCGGAAGTTAGCGTGATTTCAACAGACGGACGGACGGACCGACATGCTTAGATCGACTTAGAATTTCACCACGACCCAGAATATATATATACTTTATGGGGTCTTAGAGCAATATTTCGATGTGTTACAAACGGAATGACAAAGTTTATATACCCCCATCCTATGATGGAGGGTATAAAAATAAAAATGTATATTAATATTAAAGAAAAAAAGAAGAAAATTACTTTTAATATTCAAATCCATAGCATAATATTATATCTACAAGCAAAATTTTAATATTAAATATTCTAATTGTGAAATAAATTTTGAATACTCTTCTTAAAAGATAATGCGTTGCTGATGCTTTCTATATCGGGTGGTAGGTTGTTCCAGAGACGTATCGTGCCAATAAAGAACTCCCATTTGGATACAAGACTTTCCTTCTCAACGGTATTATATTCCTATTCCTATCAGATCTGGTAAACCGAATTTTATCATAGAGATAGCTTCGTTTTCGTCTGTAAATCAATTTATGTAGAAATACTAACGATTTGACATTAAGCAGGGTATTAAAGCTAAAGCCAAAGATGGAGTCTGTAACATACGAAACATGATCGGTCTTGCGTAACCCATACACATAACGAACTATACTATTGAATGCCACGTTAAGTCTATTTTTGGTCACAATTCGCGAAGAGTTCAGATTTGTAAATTAAACCCGGTATCAAAAGACTTTTCGCCATGAGAAGTCGAATATTGACTGGTGTGTAGGAATGAGTAACCCATAAAGAACGTAATTCAGCATATGTCTGCCCAACGACCGTGTTTACATGACTCGACCAACTCAAAGTGCTATTGAATACTCCTAAATTCATAGCACTAGTGACTACATCGATTTTCTGACCATCTATCATAATACCAGCATTCGACAAAGAGAACCTTCTATTCTTGTGTATAATCAAACATTTAGACTTTAGTGGATTTAGTAGCAGACCATTGGCCCTTGCCCATCTAAACACACGATCCAGGTCGTGGTTAAGTTTCCCCAAACACTCATTAGCATCACCTACCGGACTACTTAAAAAGATTTGTATGTCATCTGCATACATAAGCATCTGACTATGGACTATTTCACGAGGGAGGTCATTGGCGTACATGCAAAATAATAGAGGTCCAATTAATGGCAATGAAAAAGTATCTCTGTAAAGTATATCCGTCTGTAACCGATTGTTAAGATAGGAAGTAATAAGAGAGGTAGCAGTAGGTGAGAAATTGAAAAATCTTTGAAGTTTCAGACATAACATTGTGTGATCAACAGTATCGAAAGCCTTTGAGTGATCTAAGAGGACAAGAAAACGAACATGGTTCTCAACACTATTTCTTCTAATTGATTCTTAAACTTTGATCAGTGCACTCACACAATTGTTATCTCTGCGGAAACCGGACTGCCTTTCAGATAACAAGTTACAACGAAGAAGATAATCATATATCTGCTTATGTAAAATATTTTCGAACACTTTAGAAACATAACACAAAATAGCAATGGGTCGTGACTCTGAATTAGATTTCGGTATCGGAATAATCTTTGCATACTACCATATGGTGGGATAAGTGCTGGAAGTCAGAATTGTGTTAAAAAAGTAGGTATAAGTTGAGGGAGCAGCATTCGTATAAATCTGGGGTCCATCCCATCTAGGCCAATAGCATTTGACTTAACCATGAAAAAACTCTCTATGACCTCATCTTCGGTAACGCACCTGAACTCGAAATCGTTCCTCTCACATAAGTTTCTTCCTATACCGTCATCCGTGTCATAGAAGGATATGTCTGTCGGAGGGGCATGGATATTAGAAAACATCTCATTCAAGTCATTTGGATCACCTTGATAACCGCTCGATGACCTAGACTTCCCAACTCCGATATCATGTATAATCTTGCACTTGGCCCTGGAATCTACAGCAGAATTGAAACGCATAGCGTAACATTCGGGTTTCGTCGCATTGATATATCTGTTCGCTATTCTCCTCGCCGATCGATACTCCTCTAGAAGTTGTGGTAATCTAAAGCGTTTCCATCGAGAGTGTGCAATATCCCTTTCCCAAATAGCAGTCTTAATTGTGTCGTTAAATCATGGTCTAGTACTTGATTTCACTTTGATCCTCTTAATAGGCACAGTCGCGTTATAAAATTCATATATAGCATTCCGCAAAAATTCAAATTACTGTTCAACAGAGATGAGTTCGTACATGTCATGTCAATTTATTTGTCCAAACATATCAAGTTTATAAGACAGGAATATAAGGTCGAAGCCGAAATCTGGTCCTATAGAAGGACGTCAGACAAATCATTGACAAAGAACAAATCCAAAGATTTAAATTTTTTTATACCCACCACCATAGAATGGTGACGGGGGTATAATAAGTTTGTCATTCCGTTTGTAACACATCGAAATATCGATTTCCGACTATATAAAGTATATATATTCTTGATCAGGGAGAAATTCTAAGACGATATAACGATGTCCGTCTGTCCGTCTGTCTGTCTGTCTGTTGTAATCACGCTACAGTCTTCAATAATGAAGCAATCGTGCTGAAGTTTTGCACAAACTCGTCTTTTGTCTGCAGGCAGGTCAAGTTCGAAGATGGGCTATATCGGTCCAGGTTTTGATATAGTCCCCACATAAACCGACCTCCCGATTTGGGGTCTTGGGCTTATAGAAATCGTAGTTTTTATCCAATTTGCCTGAAATTTGAAATCTAGAGGTATTTTATGACCATAAAGAGGTGTGCCAAAATTGGTGAGTATCGGTCCATGTTTTGGTATAGCCCCCATATAGACCGATCTCCCGATTTTACTTCTTGGGCTTATAGAAACCATAGTTTTTATCCAATTTGTCTGAAATTGGAAATCTAGAGGTATTTTAGGACCATAAAGAGGTGTGCCGAAAATGATGAGTATCGGTCCATATTTTGGTATAGCCCCCATAAAGACCGATTTCCCGATTTTACTTCTTGGGCTTCTAGAATCCGAAGTTTTTATCCTATTTGCTTGAAATTGGAAATCTAGAGGTATTTTCGGGTCATAAAGAGGTGTGCCGAAAACGGTGAGTATGGGTCCATATTTTAGTATAGCCCCCATAAGAACGATCTCCCGATTTAACTCCTTGGGTTTCTAGAAACCGTAGTTTTTATCTGATTTGCCTGAAATTGTAAATATTGTGGTATTTTAGGCTCACAAAAACGTGTATCGGATTATGTTTTTATCGGTCCATTTGGTAATGCCTTCATAGAGACCGACTTCACTTCTTGAGGGTGTAGAAGGAGCACTGATCATGAAAATTGCTTGAAACTCAATGTAAAATTTCCAGATTTTGCTTCTACAGATTTAAGATTTCAAATCAAGACGTTATTTTATAATTTTCTGGCGCATTTACAAGAGATGTTAATGATTCCTCTAAAACAAAAATGGTTCGTATAAATCCAGAATCTGATATAGTCCTCATAGGTGAAATCTTCGGGAAGTGTCCTCAAGCCCTCCTGAAATTTCAAAGGAAACCCTAACATTTGGTTCATGGTGGTGGGTATTTAAGATTCGGCCCGGCCGAACTTAGTGCTGTATATACTTGTTTTTTTAATTTTTGATCAATTTTTGAGCATTAACACACAAATGTCGCTGTAGTCATCAGTAAAAAAGTAACGGATACCAGCCAAGCAGATCTATTTATAGACCAGTGTGCAACGCATACACAAATGCATTTAAAAAGCTTCGTTTAAAGAAAACAACTTTGGAGAATTTCCTTTGTCTGCATCGCAACTTTATGAAATACAGATCTCTTTATGCCATAGTTCATATGGTACGGTGAGCGGGCCTACTTGGCATTCTTTTTTTTTTTTATAGAGCACTGTGAAAATATCCATTAGTTCCAAAGTGTTGTAAATAAACAACTCTTTCTTATTTTACTTCAACTGTATGTTTATGTCCATGACTCTGAAAATTATCAGGAACTGATTAGCCAAGTCAAATCTGTCTATACCACATTTCTACTTCTTGTCTACAATTTTACAAGCTAACCATTCTAATTGCAATTATGAGCTTGTTTAAAGCGGTTTAAGCGTGTTTGGTTCTTGTCACCAATCACCTGTTGGGTAAAATTTGCATTTAACAAATTTAGCCACCAACCAAATTAATTTATATCAACTGTTTTTTTTTGCTGTCTCTTTTTTGTATTGAAATGAATCAAGTACCACCTTGGGCACTAACATAATTTAATAAAATGGCTTTTTTGTTGCGATTACTACAAATTGTGGTTTTGATTTTGAAAAATTTTCCAGGTCAAGTTTAGCATATATTTTTATTTTAATAAAAAACACCAAATCATTGGTAGTGGAAAATTTTTATTGATTTCTTCATGGAAAATTTATTTTATTTTTTTTTATTTGTACATGGATGTATAATAACATTAATGCGGATTTATACATAAATTATTGAATGGAAAATTTTTAGTTTATGTTGATTTAGAAGATTTTATGCGAAGAGAAAAATACTTTTCCCGGATCGGAATTCCCATTTGAATGGATTTTTTTTTAGGAGAAAATAAATCCGAATTTATGACAAACCTTGCAAGGGTTGTATTCAATCCATTTTAGTTGCTTTTCCAGAACATGTTTTAGCGCAAAGAGTAAACTTTGTTTGTTTAAAATTTAGTTTCTCAGAAAAGAAAACTCTTCTTTCAATTTAGGTTTAAGGTAGGAACTGTAATAATAATCAAAAATTGGACGAGATGTGAGCAAACAATATAGTTTGCTGGGGATATGATACAAACGCACTTATCTGATATAGTTTTTTTCTTTGTCCCAAATTGATAAATTTTTTCAATGAAGTCGTTTTGTCCTTGTGGTTAAGTGATTCGACTTAAAATTGGATATCCTAACTGAAAACAAATATGTTTAACTAAGTTCAACTTTGCTCTAATAAATCTGACAAATTCTTGAAAATTGATTTCGTTAATTTCATTAATATAATATGTTTTTCAACACTTTATTTCAATGTATTTCTTACTTCAAACAACGCATAATTTCTACTTTTAGTCGAGTCCCAATTTTAAGTTGTAAACACATTTGTAAGGGACTTTGATAGCACATGAAGAAAAAAGCTGAAAAACTGATAATTTAAAAAATTAAGTACGCAAAACTTACATTTAACAAGTATACATAGAAGTTCGGCCGGGCCGAATCTTAAATACCCACCACCATGAAAACTCATCGTCGTAGAGGGTTACTTGATAATATATAGCATTCACATACTTTTGTATGTTTGCTTGCCCTAGTGTGGCTGAAATACGTCTCTTTATTAGAAGTTCGTCTAACAGCCTAAGTATACCTGGATCAACATTCAGAGTTTTCAGTCCATTTAATATCGAGCTCGGATGGACATTATTGAACGCTCCTTCGATGTCTAGAAACGCCACGATTGTGTATTCTTTGACAGATAGTGAGCTTTCAATAAAGCTGACCAGTTCATGCAATGCGGTCTCAGTAGACCTGCCCTTCGAGTATGCATGCTGTCGTTTCGAGAGCAAACCTGAATCCACGCTAGTTCTAAGATACATGTCTATCATCCTCTCCAGGGTCTTAAGTAGGAATGAGGATAAGCTGATTGGTCGGAAATCCTTCGCACTCGAGTGAGAGGCTTTTCCTGCTTTAGGTATGAAGAATACAAGTAAGGATACTTTTAAGACACAATTCTCTTTTAAATTTCGGTTTTGTGTACTTATTTCTAGAAGTAAATTTTAATTTTTCGCTTTTTCAGCTTTTTTCCTTCATATGCTATCAAAGTCCTTTAAAAACGAGTTAACGACAACTTTATTTTCCAAATTAAGAATCGACTTCCAGTATAAATTATGCTATGTTTCAAATAAAAAACGTCTTTAAAATAAAGTTTTGAAAAACATGTCCTATATTTGAACGATTTTTTGCTTTGTAGTCAAGACGCAAAAAGACAACAAATTTAAAGACAATTTCATTAGATTTAAAGAATTTTTCTGAATTATTAAAGTCAAGTTGACCTTAGCCTATACATTTTTTCTTTCATGTTAAGATACCCATTTTTAAGTCAAATCACTTAATTATAAGGACAATACGACTTCATTGAAAAGCTTATCGACTTTTGGACAAGGAAAAAAACTTTATATTAGAGAAGTGCGTCTTCTATGCTAAGCAAAATTTGTATTCCTATTTTAAGAACATTAAATTTTTGGTCTCACGACAATATTTTTTTCAGCGCAGGACCGGTACAGGACTAGTCCCTGGTGTGTATGGACCAGTCCCAGTTCTGGTCAAAATGTATGGAAGGAACCGGTCACTTTAACATGGGTTTGTCATTGACGGAGTAAATTTACACTTTAGGACACGTCTTGGACTAATTCCAAAGGACACGTCCTGGGACAATATAGCAGGAGCACCCCATAGACTGGTCCTCAGGAACCACTCTCGGACAAACTCTTAGAAATCTGTTTCATTTTGGGCATCCGAATCGCATTCAATCTTTTGAAATATATTGAACAGTAGGTTATTCTGATAATTTTATGTCACTAAATGGATGTATAATAACATGGATGTATAATAACCCAGCAAAAAAATTTGGAAGGTCTTCCAAAGGCACAACTTTAAAAGCACTTCCAGAGGATGCACTCCCAATGATGTTTTATAGTTTTACTACTATTTTTTATAACATGCTTTTTTCATACTCTTAATGGGTAATTTTAACTTTTTATACCCACCACCATAGAATGGTGACGGGGGTATAATAAGTTTGTCATTCCGTAACACATCGAAATATCAATTTTCGACTATATAAAGTATATATATTCTTGATCAGGGAGAAATTCTAAGACGATATAAGCATGTCCGTCTGTCCGTCTGTCTGTCTGTCTGTCTGTCTGTCTGTCTGTTTTAATCACGCTACAGCCTTCAATAATGGCGCTATCGTCCCGAAATTTGGCACAGATTAGTTTTTTGTTTGCAGGCAGGTCAAGTTCGAAGATGGACTATATCGGTCCAAGTTTTGATATAGTCCCCATATAAACCGACCTCCCGATTTGGGGTCTTGGGCCTATAAAAACCGTAGTTTTTATCAGATTTGCCTGAAATTGGAAATCCAGAGGTATTTTGGGACCGTAAAGAGGTGTGTCGAAAATGGTCCGTATCGGTCCATGTTTTGGTATAGCCCCCATATAGACCGATCTCCCGATTTTGCTTCTTAGGCGTCTAGAAACAGTATTTTCTATCCGATTTGTCTGAAATTGAAAATCTAGAGGTATTTTAGGACCATAAGGAGGTGTTTCGAAAATGGTCCGTATCGGTCCATGTTTTGGTATAGCCCCCATATAGACCGATCTCCCGATTTTGCTTCTTAGGCGTCTAGAAACAGTATTTTCTATCCGATTTGTCTGAAATTGAAAATCTAGAGGTATTTTAGGACCATAAGGAGGTGTGTCGAAAATGGTCCGAATCGGTCTATGTTTTGGTATAGCCCCCATATAGACCGATCTCCCGATTTTGCTTCTTACGCGTCTAGAAACAGTATTTTCTGTCCGATTTGTATGAAATTGCAAATCTAGAGGTATTTTGGGACCATAAAGAGGTGTGTCGAAAATGGTATCCATCGGTCCATGTTTTGATATAGCCCCCATATAATCCAACCTCCCGATTTGGAGTCTTGGGCCTATAAAAACCGTAGTTTTTATCCAATTTGCCTGAAATTGGAAATATAGAGGTATTTGAGGACCATAAAAAGGTTTGCCGAAAATGGTGCCCATAGGTCCATGTTTTGGCAAAGCCCCCATATAGACCGATATCTCGATTTTGCTTCTAGGGCTTCTAGAAACTATATTTGCCATCCGATTTGCCTGAAATTGGAAATCTAGATGTATTTGAGGACCATAAAAAGGTGTGCCGAAAATGGTGCTCATCGGTCCATGTTTTGATATAGCCCCCATAGAGACTGATCTCCCGATTTTGCTTCTTGGGCTTCTAGAAACTATATTTTCTATCCGATTTTCCTGAAATTGAAAATCTAGAGTTCTTTTGGGACCATAAAAAGGTGTGCCGAAAATGTGTGCCGAAAATGGTGCCCATTTTTTGGTATAGCCCCCATATAGACTGATCTCTCGATTTTTACTTCTTGGGCGTCTAGAGACTATATTTTCTAGCCGATTTGTTTGAAATTGAAAATCTGGAGGTATTTTAAGATCACAGATATGTGAGTAGCAAATGGTGCCTATCGGTCCATGTTTTGGTGTAGCCCCCATATACACCGATCTCCCGGCTTTATTTCTTGGGCTTCTAGAATCCGTAGTTTTTATCCGATTTGCTGGAAATTAGTAATGTATAATGAAATTTTAGACAAACGAAATATCCTTGTCTTTTAAAGTATTTTCGTTTATTCAACGATTGCCTCTAAAACTTGGGTCAAAAGAAAACTTTGCTTGTCTAAAATTACGTTTCTCAAAAAAGAAAACACTTCTTTCAGGGTATAGCAGGCGCACTGATCATGAAAATTGCTTCAAACTGAAAGTAAAATATCCAGATTTTACTCATCGTATTTAAATAATGGCGGAAAAAAATCTACATATTTAAGATTTTTAATCAAGGCGTAATTTCATCATATACACAATATGTTTATAATTTCTCTAAAACTCAAACAAAATTGGTTCTCATAAATCCAGAATCTGATCTGGTCTTCATAGGTAGATCTTTAAAGTTTGTCTTCGGGAACTGACTTGCTTGGGAGAAGATTTGTCATCAAACCCGCTACAATTCTATATATTATCAAGTAACCCACTACGACGAAGAGTTTTCAAAGTAAACTATCGTATTTGATTCATGGTGGTGGGTATTTAAAATTCGGCCCGGCCGAATTTACTGCTTTATATACTTGTTTCAAATAGGTTAAAAACATAGTAAAAATTCATAAAATTGTACAAAACATTTAAATTTTGTTGAAAAAATTCTAAATCCAATCTGAAAAAATTGTGAATTTTTGAAAATATTTGAGGTCAAACGTTTCAGACAAGCGTTAGAATCCATTAAAAATTATAAAAAATTATAAAAATTATTTATTTGACAAAACATCACAGAATTGTTTAATTTACATCCAAAACATGGAATTCGGATCGCACCTAAAGAAGTCATGCAAATTCAGTGCAACGGTTGTTGAAATGGAGGACTTTCGTCCTATAACAAGCCCATGTTAAATTCATAGCTTCTGCGTCAATTTTGCACCACTTCCGTATCCAAATAGAACAATTTCATTACATTTTTGGCGACGCTTTTTTGCTGGGTTACTTTAAGGGGTCTGAGAGCAATATTTCGATGTTTTACAATATATACAATCCTATGGTGGAGGGCATAAAAATCCGAATTATAACAGATACTTTAAAGTAAACAAGATTTGCTCAATTAAAAAACAAAAAAAAAACGAAAACTAAACTACAAGAGGCAAAACTCCTCAAATAAGTCTTTGGAAGTGTTTTTATCTCATATCCAAAGCATCTATATTTTAGTTAATTTAAAGATTTTCTTTAAATGAAAAACATTTGTTTTTTTTACTTTATGGAAAATTTCTCTAACTTTAAAGGAGGATCGCAAAGTTCAAAGATTCGTGTCCTATATTTAATAAAAAAAGGAAAGTTAGTAACCTTCTTTTAATTAAAATGTCATTATTTTCAATAATATTGTCCATAATGTTAGGTTAGGTTAGGTGGTAGCCCGATGTATCAGGCTCACTTTGACTATTCAGTCCATTGTGATACCACATTGGTGAACTTCTCTCCATAATATTGTATAAATTGCAAGTCCTAAAATTTTGTTTGAATAATCATTCATATTAGGACAATATTTTTTTCAGAGTAAATTGTACTCCACTTTTTAGAGAATTCCACAATGCGTTGTTAAAACAAGAAAAACAAAAGTAGCATTTACGAAGTGACACACCTTCTCATAAAATAAATAATGAACTAAAAGTAAAGAAAAAATCATTGGCGCCAAATCGTGGCCATATTAACCGTTAATTCGTACTATTTTTAAGAATCGTGCGAAAATGTTCTTCTATTTAGTTTACACTGAAGTTTCTTATACTCTCGTTAAATTTTATCATAATATTTGAGACATACAAAACAAGTATATACGGCCGTAAGTTCGGCCAGGCCGAAGCTTATGTACCCACCACCATGGATTGCGTAGAAAATTCTACTAAAAACTGTCATCCACAATCGAATTACTTGGGTTGCGGTATCACTTGCCGATGGCAAGGTATCTTAAAACTTCCTAACGCCGTCTTCTAAATTGCAAGTTATGTGGTATATATTAAACTAAACAAGGCCGTCTAAATACGTATATAATTAAGTTTGACAAAATTTTGTATAGAAAGAAATAAAATTTTAACAAAATTTTCTATAGAAATAAAATTTTGTCAAAATTTTCTATAGAAATAAAATGTTGTCAAAATTTTCTATGGAAATAAAATTTTGACAAAATTTTCTATAAAAATAACATTTTGACAAAATTTTCAGTAGAAATAAAATTTTTACAAAATTTTCAATAAAATTAAAATTTTGACAACATTTTCTATAGAAATAAAATTTTGGTAGATTATTTTTGGCTCGAGTGGCAACCATGATTATGAACCGATATGGACCATTTTTTGTGTGATTGGGGATCGGCCATAAATAACTATAGACATATATTGACCAATTATGGCATGGTTATTAGCGGCCATACACTAACACCACGTTGCAAATTTCAACCGGATCGGATGAATTTTGCTTCTCCAAGAGGCTCCTGAGATCAAATCTGGGGAACGGTTTATATGGGGGATATATAATTATCCCAGCAAAAAAAGCGTCGCCAAAAAAGTAATGAAAATATTCTTTTTGGATCCGGAAGTGGTGCAAAATTGACGCAGAAGCGATGAATTTAACATGGGCTTGTCATAGGACGGAAGTCCTCCATTGCAACAGCCGTTGCACTGAGTTTGCATCACTTCTTTAGGTGCGATCCGAATTCAATGTTTTGGATGTAAATTAAACAATTCTTTGATGTTTTGTCAAATAAATAATTTTTATAATTTTTTATAATTTTTAATGGATTCTAACGCTTGTCGGAAACGTTTGACCTCAAACATTTTCAAAAATGCACAATTTTTTCAGATTGGATTTAGCACTTTTTTCGACAAAATTTAAATGATTTGTACCATTTTACAATTACCCATTAAAAGTATGAAAAAACTAAGTTATAAAAAATTGAATTAAAAGAACATCTTGGGTAGTTAAAATAAAGAACATCATTGTGAGTGCATCTTCTGGGAGTGCTTTTAAAGTTGTGCCTTTGGAAGAATTTCCAAATTTTTTTGGTGGGATGGATCGATATGGACCAATTCTTGCGTGTTTGTTAGAGACCACATACTAACACCAAGTTCCAAATTTCAACCGGATCGGATAAATTTTGCTCCTGCAAGAGGCTCCGGAGGTCGAATCTGGGGATCGGTTTATATGGCAGCTGTATATAATAATGGACCCATATGGACCAATTTTTGCATGGCTGTTAGAGACCATATACTAATAACATGTACCAAATTTCAGCCGGATCGGATGAAATTTGATGCTCTTAGAGGATCCGCAAACCTTATCTGGCGATCGGTTTATATGGGGGCTATATATAATTATGGACCGATATGGACCAATTTTTGTATGGTTGTTAGAAACCATATACTAACTCCACATACCAAATTTCAACCGGATCGGATGAATTGTGCTCCTGCAAGAGGTTCCGGAGGTCAAATCTGGGGATTGGTTTATATATATATATATATATATATATATATATATATATATATATATATATATATATATATATATATATATATATATATATATATATATATATATATGTATATATATATATATATATAAATATATATATATATATATTTATATATATATATATATATATATATATATATATATATATATATATATATATATATATATATATATATATATATATATATATTTTCAATTTTCCATGGTTTCTAGACACCATATACTAATACCATGTACCAAAGTTCAACCGGATCGGATGAAATTTGCTGCTCTTAGAGGATCCGCAAGCCAAATCGGGGGATCGGTTTATATGGGGGCTATATATAATTATGGACCGATGTGGAGTACTTTTGGCATGGCTGTTAAGTATCATATGGGCGCTATATATAGTTATAGATCGGATGAAATATGCTACTCTTATAGGCTCCGCAAGCCAAATCTGGGGGTCCGTTTATATGGGGGCTATACGTAAAAGTGGACCGATATGGCCCATTTGCAATACCATCCGACCTAGGTTAGGTTAGGTTATGTGGCAGCCCGATGTATCAGGCTCACTTAGACTATTCAGTCCATTGTGATACCACAGTGGTGAACTTCTCTCTTATCACTGAGTGCTGCCCGATTCCATGTTAAGCTCAATGACAAGGGACCTCCTTTTTATAGCCGAGTCCGAACGGCGTTCCACATAGCAGTGAAACCACTTAGAGAAGTTTTGAAACCCTCAGATATGTCACCAGCATTACTGAGGTGGGATAATCCACCGCTGAAAAACTTTTTGGTGTTCGGTCGAAGCAGGAATCGAACCCACGACCTTGTGTATGCAAGGCGGACATGCTAACCATTGCACCACGGTGGCTCCCACCATCCGACCTACATCAATAACAACCACTTGTGCCAAGTTTCAAGTCGATAGCTTGTTTCGTTCGGAAGTTAGCGTGATTTCAACAGACGGACGGACGGACAGACGGACATGCTTAGATCGTCTCAGAATTTCACCACAAGCAATATTTCGATGTGTTACAAACGGTATGATAAAGTTAATATATATCCCATCCTATGGTGGAGGGTATAATAAAAACAAAGTTAAATATAACAAGAAATTTTCATGATGGACTATTTTCGGAGTAGTTAATATTCCCTCAAAATTATAATTTATAAAAGCCAATATTTAATACTCACAACATGAGCCTTTTCCAGATGGGCTAACATCAGTGTTTGATGTGGAATCCTTAATTGATCCATTACTATTTAATATATTTGGTATTTTCATGATGATGCACTAATAATAATTCACAATTATTTAATTAAGAGAATATACACAAATCAGTTAAGGAATTGTTAAAATACAATCAAAATTTGTTTATGCATACAATTTATTTTAACACTAATGGATAAACACTTATGTTATAAACAAACAAATCACATCAATTTAGAGTTTTATAAAATTTCTTTTGTTCACTATTTAGTTTTTTTTTTTTAATGGAAAACAATTATTTTGTTTGTTACAAATGCCTTCAAATAAAATCAACAACAATTATCACACAGTAATTAAAGTTCGCACTAATGATTTTTTGAACAAAAAAAAAAAAAAAAACAGTAGACATCAATTGGAGCATAAAATTCTTTAAATATAAAACAATCGATGTATTTATACAGATATTTACGTGATTTTATTTTAATGGATGTTTTTAAAATAATCGTCAAACTAAATTAACTTGTTTTGTGTTTTGTTTTGTTTCGATCGAAATATCGGTTGAAATATTGTAATGATGGATTTTACATTTTTTTGTTGCTTTAGTGGTTGTTGTATTTCGGTATCAGATCACAATAACACAGTTTTATTTTATATTATTATATATAGAAAATAATGGATTCGTTGTATAGTAAAATACATATAATTAGTTTTTTTTTAATGTTGTGGGATTTTTTTAATTTTAATTATTTTTTTCCCCGTTATATTTTTGTCTTAAAATGTATATTTTTTCAGTTTTTTATTTTTTTTTTTAATTAATAAATAATTCATGTTATTTTATTATTAATTTTCATTTTTATTTTTAAATTTTTGTATATATTTTCGTTTGTATTTATTTTCAAATGCCACCGACCGTTTTTGTGTTTGCCGCGCAACAATTTCAACTTGACTGAACATTCTCCTGGCGTTACAATTCCATTTTATATTGATTTGTGTGTTTTTTTGTTGATTGCTATTGCCGTTGTCGTTGTCGCTGTCGTTGTGTTGCTTTCACGGTGTATTTCTTTATTATGAATATTTTTTTATGTTTTATTATTTTTTTTTGCGCTTTCTTATTAATAAATATTTTGATTTGTTTTATAGTCACACCAGCCATCCAGCCAACATACGTACCGCTTAGATAAAACGCTTCTGTAGGTGAGTGTGTGTGCAAGCTTACATTAAGCAAAAAACAAAAAAACAAAAAGAGTCGCCATCGTCGTTAGAGACATCGAAGTCGTTGACGATCTCATTGAGTGTTGGGACCTGTATTAGGCACAAGCAACAAGCGTACAATTAATCGATCGATTTATAGCTTCAGGTTCAATTGGATCTAGCTAGCAATGTGGGGGAGATTTAATGGGGAATGTATTCTGCGAGGTGTTAACGTTTGACGTTTTCAAATGTCATGCTTGGCATGGGACTTACGGCTGCGACATTATTTCTTAGAAACTGGCAGTGAGTGTATTCGATTTTCGTTGATAATTTCTCCAAGGGTTTACTTTGAATTGAAGAGTTTTACTTAACGTGTCAATGTCTCGTGCTATTTGTGTCTTTCAAACGTTCTAAAAAAAAATATCTAAAACGTTTATTATGTTCTTTTTTCATGTCCAAGTACACTCAAAAAATCAAATTGAATCCAAAGATTTTGAATTTCTTTTTGGTATTGGTTCTGAATTAAAGTTCCTTGGTATTGGTTTTGCAATACCTAGGCGCACACGGAGAAGGAATATGATCATCTCCAGAGCAAAATGTTACTTTTTCACACCCAGAGAAGGAATATGATCATCTCAAACATGTTTTAAGAGCAAAATGTTATTTTTCGCAACCATGTTATTTTCTCGGAAATCATGTATCTGATTTCGGCAAGCAGGTTATATTTGACGAGAAAATAACATTTTAGTGACAAACATGTTACATGGTCACCATACAAAAATAATATTTTGCTCTTGAAACATGTTTGAGGTGATCATATTCCTTCTCTGCGTGTACATACATTTAAATATCACTCGATCTGGACAGAATTTGATAGACTTCTACAAAATCTATAGACTCAATATTTAAGTCGGCTAGTGCACTAGGGTGCAACACAATGTTAGTAAAAACAAGTAAGGAAAGTCTAAAGTCGGACGGGGCCAACTATATTATACCCTGCACCACTTTGTAGATCTAAATTTTCGATACCATATCGCATCCGTCAAATGTGTTTGGGGCTATATATAAAGGTTTGTCCCAAATACATACATTTAAATATCACTCGATCTGGACAGAATTTGATAGCCTTCTACAAAATCTATTGACTCAAAATTTAAGTCGGCTAATGCACTAGGGTGGAACACAATTTTAGTAACAAAAAATATGGGAAACATTTAAATCTGAAGCAATTTTAAGGAAACTTCGCAAAAGTTTATTTATGATTTATCGCTCGATATATATGTATTAGAAGTTTAGGAAAATTAGAGTCATTTTTACAACTTTTCGATTAAGCAGTGGCGATTTAACAAGGAAAATGTTGGTATTTTGACCATTTTTGTCGAAATCAGAAAAACATATATATGGGAGCTATATCTAAATCTGAACCGATTTCAATCAAGTTTGGCACACATGACTATATTTCTAATTGTACTCCTAGTGCAAAATTTCAACCAAATTGGGCCAAAACTCTGGCTTCTGGGTCCATATAAGTGCATATCGGGCAAAAGATATATATGGGAGCTATATCTAAATCTGAATCGATTTCAACAAAATTTGGTACGCATAGCGACAATGCTAAATCTACTCCCTGTGCAAAATTTCAATCAAATTGGGTAAAAACTCTGGCTTTTAGGACCATAGTAGTCCATATCGGACGAAAGATATATATGGGAGCTATATCTAAATCTGAACCGATTTCAATCAAATTTTGCACACTTGACTATACTACTAATTGTACTCCTAGTGCAAAATTTCAACCAAATACGGCCAAAAATCTGGCTTCTGGGGCCATATAAATCCATATCGGGCGAAAAATATATATGGGAGCTGTATTTAAATCTGAACCGATTTCACTCAAATTTTGCACACTTGACTATGCGACTAAGTGTTATGTTTGTAAAAAATTTCAAGTAAATCGGTGCAAAACTGTGGCTGCTGGGTCCATATTAGTACATATCGGCCGAAAAATATATATGGGAGCTATATCTAAATCTAAACCGATTTCTTCCAAAATCAATAGGGTTCTATTCTGACCCAAATTAGGAACATGTGCCAAATTTGAAAGCGATTGGACTTAAATTGCGACCTAGACTTTGCTCACAAAAATGTGTTCACAGACAGACGGACGGACGGACGGACAGACGGACAGACGGACATGGTTATATCAACTCAGGGACCCACCCTGTTCCACAGTGTGGCGCAGGGTATAAAAATGTGTTTCTTTTTTTTAAGGAAAATTAGCCTTAGTTCAAAGACATGGTAGGGACGCAAATTTACAAAATTTGTTTCCTAAATTTAATGAAAAAAATTTTTGAAGCAAAGATTTGAAAGAAATTTGTCCTTAATAGTTTGTAATTTTCCCATCCTAAATTTTAGGAGGCGTAATCTCTAATATCACGTAAATATTTTTTTTCAGTGTAACCATTGTTTTATTTGAAATAATCGAAAAACTCAAAATTTTGAGTTATTAAAAATTCGTAAACCCGTTAGAATACCTCTTAACCTCGAATTATACAGACAAAAAAAAAAATAATTCTTTCATCTCAAACGAAATTTTAGATCAACGAAGTTTTATTTTATTTGTAAATAATAAAGGGTGGTTAAAATTTCAAGGGTCGATGTTGATTTTGAATAAAACACAAACTATTTAGGAAATTATTGTAATTTTATTTTATTATGATATATTGGTATTACTCAATTATGTATGGAACAAAATATCGGCCAAATGGGCGCCACGACCTCGGTGGTACACCTTCATCCGATGGTCCAAATTTTCGATGACGCTGAGGCATAATGGAGGTTCTATGCCGTTAATGTGCCGAATTATCTCATCCTTTAGCTCTTGAATTGTTGCTGGCTTCTCGCCGTACACCTTTTCTTTCAAATAACCCCAAAATGATCTTGGTGGCCAATTGACATCGCCATTACGTGAGATAACACGGCCATTGAATTTCTTGCGCAAAAGAGCCATTGTTTCGTTAGCTGTGTGGCAAGTGGCACCGTCCTGCTGAAACCACATATCGTCCACATCCATATCTTCCAATTCGGGCCATAAAAAGTTCGTTATCATCTCACGATAGCGAACACCATTCACAGTAAATGCCTGACCGGCCTCATTTTGGAAAAAATACGGCCCAATGATGCCGCCAGCCCATAAACCGCACCAAACAGTCACTCTTTGTGGGTGCATTGGTTTTTCGACAATCACTCTTGGATTCTCATTCGCCCAAATGCGACAATTCTGTTTATTGACGAATCCACTGGGGTGAAAATGTGCCTCATCACTGAAGATGATTTTCTTCAAAAATTGATCATCCACTGTTGCCATTTCTTGGAAGCATTCTGCCCATTCACGACGTCCATGGTTCAAATTGAGTAAGTCTGAAATAGAGAAATGTCAAATAAAATTCGGAAAAAACTTGGCGTTTAGGTGTGGTTCACATTCAACATCGGCCCTTACAATTTAACCACCCTTTACTTTAGAGACAAATAAATATTCGTTTATTTTTTGTCCCCGTCTATTCTTTTTTAGCCTAAAGGAAAGCAATTTATCAAAAAACGAATACTTCGTTAGACTAAATTTTCGTTTCCTCGAAAATAAATAAATTTTTTGCGTGTTTGTAGTTTGAATTTTGAGCAAATCAACGTGAAACTGTGGCATGAAGATTTAAACTTTTTGGAGTAAGGACCATATTTTTTTAAAAAAATTAAATTTTTTGGGAATTAAAAAAATTAATTGAAATCTTTATAACTTTTGAACTAATTATGATATTATTATGTTTGTTTCAGATTGTTTGTTTTTTTTTTTACAGGAAATATTGTTTCAAGAAATATTGCTGAATACACCATTCCCAAAATTCGTATCAAAAATCCCTAAAATCCCCAATGCGGGGACATATGTTAAAAAAACGCTATTTTTTGTAATTTGCATATTTCTCAGCTGTTAACCGTTAGGATGTTGAAACCTTTTCCAGTTAGTTAATAGACACATGGGGCTTTTTAGAAAAGAGATCGGCTTAGCAATCGGTGCTTTGCCAAATTAGAATTGTTTAAAACAAAATATTTTCTTTTTTGCAAAAATTGCCGATTTTGGGCTGAGAAGAACTCGTATACTGCTTGACCAAAATGACCGAAAAAAGCTTAAAAAGTGTCTTTATTTGGTTTTCCATAAGAAACAAGCAAAAAAGTTTGCCAGAAGTCCAGACAAAATAAATGTTACGACCGAAAGGATGTAGGTGCTTTTTTTCTAAAAAATTGGTCAAAATTCTGTATTTTTTTAAATTCCAAATCGTGGAGTCTACAACGTTTAATCTAAAGCACATAGGTACATATTTTTATACCCTCCACCATAGGATGTTGGGG
This sequence comes from Haematobia irritans, assembly GCF_050003625.1. Classification (NCBI taxonomy): domain Eukaryota; kingdom Metazoa; phylum Arthropoda; class Insecta; order Diptera; family Muscidae; genus Haematobia; species Haematobia irritans. The sequence continues at coordinate 120,933,428 of NC_134401.1, forward strand.
TATATTAACTTTGTCATTCCCTTTGTAACACAACGAAATATTGCTCTAAGACCCCATAAAGTATTTATATTCTGGGTCGTGGTGAAATTCTGAGTCTATATAAGCATGTCCGTCTGCCCGTCCGTCTGTTTAAATCACACTAACTTCCGAGCGAAACAAGCTATCGACTTGAAACTTCCCTAAGGGAAATTGGTGCAAATTGCCACTGAAGGACATATCACTGAATTGGTACCTGTGCTCCAGTTAGTTGCAATTTTTAAATAGTCGTAATTTATTTATTTCCGTACACACAAAAAAATATTTTTCTGATTCAATCACGAAATTAATTGATCCAATTAATTTTTTAATTGAAATGTCTTCAATCACGAAAATGATAGTATCAATCACAGTTTTAATTGGGCATAGAAAAAATCCTTGATTAAAAAATTAATTGATGTCATTAGCAATTTTCAATTAATTTTTTAATTGATTCAATTAAAAATTTAATTGATTTTGAATGCAAACCCCAATTAATTTTTTATTTAAAAAGGCAACTATTTTCAACTACTTTCTGAATTGGCTTAGAATTTTTATTTTGATTAAGAAATGTTCATCACTTTTTTTAACTGACTTCGTCTTCTGAATTTGATTAAAAAGTTAATTCTATCAATTAATTTTTTAATTAAAAATTTTAAAATTTTCAATCATTGACTTAATTAACCTAATGTTTATACCTTGATTAAAAAGTTAATTGTATCAATTAATTTATTAATTGAAAAAACATTCAACTTCAATTAACTTTTTAATTGGAAATATTCTGGTGATATTTTTTTCTGTGTACTCGGGTGAATTTTAATGGATCTAAGATTTTAATATCAAGCATTTTCACATTTAGTAAAAACAAAAATTATCAGAATAACCTATTTCAAAAGTTTTTTTTCATTTCGGGTTCGATTGGGATGCCCAAATTGAAACAGAGTTTGTCCGAGACTGCTTCCTGAGGACCTGTCTATGGGGTGCTCCTACTAAATTGTCCCAGGACGTGTCCTTTGGGATGAGTCCAAGACGCGTCATAAAATGTAAATTCACCCCGTCAATGACAAACCAATGTTAAAGTGACCGGTCCCTTCCATACGTTTTGACCAGAACTGGGACTGGTCCAAACACACCAGGGACTAGTCCTGTACCGGTTCTGTGGTTGATCCATTTCCCGTAGGGAAGTGTAACAAAATACCAACACATTACACACGCAGAGAAGAAACATGATTGTCACAATCCTATTCGAAGAGCAAAATAATATGATAGGAGCTATTTTTGCGGCGACCATGTAACATTTTAACCTGCAACCCTGTTGGCTCAGTGAACATGGTTCTAAGAAAAATATAATTGTTCTCATCTAAAATGTTATTATATTGATAAAAAGAATTTTGTTTGAATGAAAAGACAATGGTCACGATTTAATATGTTATGGTATTCATTAAAAATGTTTTTCTCCTAGTTAAAAGAACATGGTCACAACCTAAAATGTTTTGATCTTTATGAAAAAACTTTTTTCATCGTCGAAAAAAGGACGCCACTTGATAAAAGAAAACACAAAATATAATTTATTTGTTTGTTTTTATTTATTTATAAACTAATTCATTGTTTATTTGTATTTATAATGCCATTCAAGCAAACATCATATATTTTTACACAATCTTTTTTTCAATTTCATCAATAAGTAATTATTCCATATTTACATCGTGCCCATCAAATGTACAAACGCAGACATCATGTAACTGCAAATAAAAATAAATGATACCACATAGCAAAATGCAGAACAAACAAGTGTATACGGCCGTAAGTTCGGCTAGGCCGAATCTTATGTACCCTCCACCATGGATTGCGTAGAAACTTCTACGAAAAACTGTCATCCACAATCGAATTACTTGGGTTGCGGTATCTTAAAACTTCTTAACATCGTTTTCTAGTCCATACGTTGTATATATTAGACAAAAAAAACTTATGTATAGGTAAGTCTACAAATAATTACAAATCGACATGGACTTTTACACCGTACGTAGAGAGCCAGAATTGAAATATGGGGGCCGCTTATATGGGGGCTATATAGAATGATGAACTTGATATGGACCAATTTTTGTGTGATTGGAAATCGATTTATCTGAGGGATATATATATAACTATAGACCGATATGGACCTAGTTACGCATGGTTTTTAACGACCATATACTAGCACAATGTATCAAATTTCAACTCACTCGTATGAAATTTGCTCCTCCAAGAGGCTCCAAAACCAAATCTCGGGATCGGTTTTGGCATGGTTGTTAAATATCATATACGATCACCACGTACCAAATTTCAAGCAGATCGGATGAATTTTGCTCTCCAAAAGGCACCGGAGGTCAAATCTGGGTATCGGTTTATATGGGAGCTATATATAATTATGGACTGATAGGAACCAATTCCTGCATGGTTGTTGGATACCATATACTAACATCACGTACCAAATTTCAACCGAATGGGAAGAATTTTGCTCTTCCAAGGGGTTCTGGAGGTCAAATCTGGGGATCGGATTTGTATGGGGCCTATATATAATTATGGACCGATACCGACCAATTTTTACGTGGGAGTTTGAGGCCGTATATTAGGTTAGGTTAGGTTAGGTTATGTGGCAGCCCGATGTATCAGGCTCACTTAGACTATTCAGTCCATTGTGATACCACAGTGGTGAACTTCTCTCTTATCACTGAGTGCTGCCCGATTCCATGTTAAGCTCAATGACAAGGGACCTCCTTTTTATAGCCGAGTCCGAACGGCGTTCCACATTCCAGTGAAACCACTTAGAGAAGCTTTGAAACCCTCAGAAATGTCACCAGCATTACTGAGGTGGGATAATCCACCGCTGAAAAACTTTTTTTTGTGTTCGGTCGTAGCAGGAATCGAACCCACGACCTTGTGTATGCAAGGCGGGCATTCTAACCATTGCACCACGGTGGCTCCCGTATATTAACACCACGTACCAAATTTCAACTGAATCAGATGAATTTTGGTCTTCCAAGAGGCTCCGGAGGTCAAATCTGGTGATCGGTTTATATGGGGGCTATATATTATTATGGACCGATGTGGACCAAATTTTGCATGGTTTTTAGAGACCAAATACTAACACCATGTACGAAATTTCAGCCGGATCGGATGAAATTTGCTTCTCTTAGAGGCCTCGCAAGCCAAATCGGGGGATCGGTTTATATGGGGGCTATATATAATTATGCACCGATATGGACCAATTTTTGCATGGTTGTTAGAGACCATATACTAACACCATGTACCGAATTTCAGCCGGATCGGATGAAATTTGCTTCTCTTAGAGGCCTCGCAAACCAAATCGGGGGATCGGTTTTTATGGGGGCTATATATAATTATGGACCTATGTGGACCAATTTTTGCATGGTTGTTAGATACCATATACTAACACCATGTACCAAATTTCAGGCGGATCGGATGAAATTTGCTTCTCTTAGAGGCCTCGAAAGCCAAATCGGGGGATCGGTTTATATGGGGGCTATATATAATTATTTACCGATGTGGACCAATTTTTGCATGGTTGTTAGAGACCATATACTAACATCATGTACCAAATTTCAACCGGATCGGATGAAATTTGCTTCTCTTAGAGGCCTCGAAAGCCAAATCGGGGGATCGGTTTATATGGGGGCTATATATTATTATGGACCGATGTGGACCAATTTTTGCATGGTTTTGAGAGACCATATACTAACACCATGTACCAAATTTCAGCCGGATCGTATGAAATTTGCTTCTCTTAGAGGCCTCGCAAGCTAAATTTGGAGGTCCGTTTATATGGGGCCTATACGTAAAAGTGAACCGATATGGCCTATTTTCAATACCATCCGACCTACATCAATAACAACTACTTGTGCCAAGTTTCAAGTCGATAGCTTGTTTCGTTCGGAAGTTAGCGTGATTTCAACAGATTTACGGACGGACGGACGGACATGCTCAGATCGACTCAGAATTTCACCACGACCCAGAATATAAATACTTTATGGGGTCTTAGAGCACTATTTCGATGTGTTACAAACGGAATGACAAAGTTAATATACCCCCCATCCTATGGTGGAGGGTATAAAAACAGGTATATTTTTTCATTTACACATTCCTTTTCTTTCTTCACATAAAAACGTGCCACTTCTGAATAAATAAATTAACACAAAACAGTAAATCCGCATTCTCCGTCCATTCCAAGAAACAATCAACACACGACTGACACGCAAAATGAAAATCGTGTGTCCCTGCTCAACGTTTTTATAAAATTCTTTTCGCTGCTAAAAAGTAAAAAAATTAAATGGTCACGAAAAAAATGTAAATGGTCTTTATGGCCATGTAATGGTTCTAGACATGTCTATACTTAACCTATAAAAATACTTTTTTCTCTGTAAAAAAGTAAAAAAATTGAATGGTCAGGTATATGATTGTCCCTACCATTTAATGGTCTCAAATTCTATCATTTAAATGATAGAACATGTTTGCGGTATTTGAGAACCATTCAAATGCTTATTGCCACAATACATTTTTCTCCGCTCGAAAACTATTTTTACAAAGACAAAATACATGGTTTTCGCGACAATTACATGCTCTAGATAAGCATTAAATGGATGCGGCAACCATGTCCAAACATGGTGTTTCTGTGCGTGCAGCCGTGAGAGAATGTAGCTCGAATTTCTGCCTTATTTACTTCTGGTAGAAAATTTTATTTCACCGTAATTTAGTTCGATCTTTTGTTGTTATTACATGTTCAAATCACCCGTTAATAATTCAGAAATTTTCATTTAGTCAGATTAGTCCATACTGAATGAATAATTGTATTTTTATATAAACTGATATGCGATATATTTAGGGGGCCATCTCAGAATGAAGTACATAAATAAATATTTACTTTATCTTTAGAATTCAAAATTTTAAGTGTACATAATCAATTATGTTTCTTAATAAGGTGGACATAGCTCATTATGTCCCGAAAAAATTAAACATTGTCTGTATCCAAAAGTCTTATTAAACCTTTCACAACATAGATATTATAAAAATCCATCAACTACTTTATAACTCCTCTATTTTTCTAATGACAAAGACAAATTTCATTGTCTTTGTTTTCTATTATAAATAACTATTTCATGATAAAATATAGAGGGATTCAAGACGTATGAAAATTGACATAAAAGATATTAGTTGAGGTTTCTATGATGTATTATCTTTTTTTTTTGTACTTGTCTTCAAAATTTATTAATACAAATATATGCTTAATAAAATTTTTTGCTCATTAAAATTAGTTTGTGTTAGCTTTAATTTGAAATGCCATTTGCTAGCTGAGAAACGTCATTGAAATTGAAAGAATATTTTGTTATTCATATTCATTTCAAATTATTTTGTATGAGAACTGATATATGAGATAATGCCTTAGGGGTATAAAAACTTTGCACAAAGAAGTTTGCAAATCACGAGATTCGAAAATTGTTTTATATAAAATATTTTTTATAACAGTTTCATGGAGTAGAAAGCTAATGGTGCTGTTTAAGACTTTTTGCAATAGTTGGTAAAATTGACTACAAGCACGTGTATAATATATTTGGACTATATATAATTTTGAAGCCAAAGCACGTAAAGGCGGTCAGAAAGAGGGGAAGTCCCTTCTGATTTCTATGTTTGATAGTAAGTCGATCTTAGGGCCCTCTTTCCATGTTTTTTCATCTATTACTTTTAAAAAAATTATCTCTAGACTTAGTTTGGCTAACACTTTCATAGTTTCTGACTGCTGATCAAAAAGTTAATCTTTTTTTAAATATAATAAAAACATTAAGATATCTGTTTATACGAACATCATTCGGATGAGTTAATTTAATAATTGAATGTAATAAAATAAGTGGGTTTGGCGAGTCAAAATAACGGTTACCACAGTTGGTAGAATTCTACTAAAAATGGTACATTTTTTTACTGTTTGGTAGATTGGTATAATTCTCGATGTTTTAAAATTTTGACAAAATTTTCTATAGAAATATAATTTTGGTAAAATTTTTCTATAGAAATAAAATTTTGGTAAAATTTTCTATAGAAATAAAATTTCGTAAAAATTTGTATAGAAATAAAATTTTGACAACATTTTCTATAGAAATAAAATTTTGGCAAAATTTTCTATAGAAATAAAACTTTGACGAAATTTTCTATAGAAATAAAATTTTGACAAAATTTTCTATAGAAATAAAATTTTGACAAAATTTTCTATAGAAATAAAATTTTGACAAAATTTTCTATAGAAATAAAATTTTGACAAAATTTTCTATAGAAATAAAATTTTGACAAAATTTTCTATAGAAATAAAATTTTGACAAAATTTTCCATAGAAATAAAATTTTGACAAAATTTTCTATAGAAATAAAATTTTGACAAAATTTTCTACAGAAATAGAATTTTGAAAAAATTTTCTATAGAAATAAAATTTTGACAAAATTTTTCTACAGAAATAGAATTTTGAAAAAATTTTCTAAAGAAATAAAATTTTGACAAAATTTTCTAAAGAAATAAAATTTTGACAAAATTTTCTATGGAAATAAAATTTTGAGAAATTTTCTATAAAAATAAAATTTTGAGAAAACCTTCAATAGATTTTTCTATAGAAATAGAATTTTGAAAAAAAAACATTTCTAAAGAAATAAAATTTGGACTGAATTTTCTATAGCAATAAAAGTTTGAAAAATTTTTCTATAGAAATAAAATTTTGGTAAAATTTTCTATGGAAATAAAATTTTGAGAAATTCTCTATGTAAATAAAATTTTGAGAAAACTTTAAGTAGAAATAAAATTTTGAGAAGATTTTCTATGGAAATAAACTTTTGAGAAATTTTTCTATAAAAATTAAATTTTGACAAAATTTTCTATAGAAATAAATTTTTGAGAAAATTTGCTATAGAAATAAAATTTTGACAAAATTGTCTTTAGAAATAAAATTTTGACAAAATTTTCTATAGAAATAAAATTTTGACAACATTTTTTATAGATATAAAATTTTGACAAAATTGATAAAATATACTATAGAAATAAAATGTTGACAAAATCTTCAATAAAAATAAAATTTTGACAACATTTTTTATAGATTTAAAATTTTGACAAAATTGACTATAGAAATAAAATTTTGATAAAATTTACTATAGAAATAAAATTTTGATAAAATTATCTAAAGAAATAAAATTTTGACAGAATTATCTAAAGAAATAAAATTTTGACAATATTTTCTATAGAAATAAAATTTTGACAAAATTTTCTAACGAAATATAATTTTGATAAAATTTTCTATAAACATAAAATTTTAACAACATTATCTATAGATATAAAATTTTGACAAAATTTTCTATAGAACTAAAATTTTAAAAAAATTTAATATAGGTATAACGTTTTGACAAAATTTTCTATAGAAATAAAATTTTGAGAAAATTTGCTATAGAAATAAAATTTTGACAAAATTGTCTTTAGAAATAAAATTTTGACAAAATTTTCCATAGAAATAAAATTTTGACAACATTTTTTATAGATATAAAATTTTGACAAAATTGATAAAATTTACTATAGAAATAAAATGTTGACAAAATCTTCAATAAAAATAAAATTTTGACAACATTTTTTATAGATTTAAAATTTTGACAAAATTGACTATAGAAATAAAATTTTGATAAAATTGACTATAGAAATAGAATTTTGATAAAATTTACTATAGAAATAGAATTTTGATAAAATTTACTATAGAAATAAAATTTTTGGCAAAATTTCCTATAGAAATAAACTTTTGACAAAATTTTCTATAGCAATCAAATCTTGACAAAATTATCTAAAGAAATAAAATTTTGACAGAATTATCTAAAGAAATAAAATTTTGACAATATTTTCTATAGAAATAAAATTTTGACAAAATTTTCTATAGAACTAAAATTTTAAAAAAAAATTAATATAGGTATAACGTTTTGACAAAATTTTCTATAGAAATAAAATTTTGAGAAAATTTGCTATAGAAATAAAATTTTGACAAAATTGTCTTTAGAAATAAAATTTTGACAAAATTTTCCATAGAAATAAAATTTTGACATTTTTTATAGATATATAATTTTGACAAAATTGATAAAATTTACTATAGAAATAAAATGTTGACAAAATCTTCAATAAAAATAAAATTTTGACAACATTTTTTATAGATTTAAAATTTTGACAAAATTGACTATAGAAATAAAATTTTGATAAAATTGACTATAGAAATAGAATTTTGATAAAATTTACTATAGAAATAGAATTTTGATAATATTTACTATAGAAATAAAATTTTTGGCAAAATTTCCTATAGAAATAAACTTTTGACAAAATTTTCTATAGCAATCAAAGCTTGACAAAATTATCTAAAGAAATAAAATTTTGACAGAATTATCTAAAGAAATAAAATTTTGACAATATTTTCTATAGAAATAAAATTTTGACAAAATTTTCTAACGAAATATAATTTTGATAAAATTTTCTATAAACATAAAATTTTAACAACATTTTCTATAGAAATAAAATTTTGACAAAATTTTCTATAGAACTAAAATTTTAAAAAAATTTAATATAGGTATAACGTTTTGACAAAATTTTCTATAGAAATAAAGTTTTGAGAAAATTTGCTATAGAAATAAAATTTTGACAAAATTTTCTATAGAAATAAAATTTTGACAACATAGATATAAAATTTTGACAAAATTGATAAAATTTACTATAGAAATAAAATGTTGACAAAATCTTCAATAAAAATAAAATTTTGACAACATTTTTTATAGATTTAAAATTTTGACAAAATTGACTATAGAAATAAAATTTTGATAAAATTTACTATAGAAATAGAATTTTGATAAAATTTACTATAGAAATAAAATTTTTGGCAAAATTTCCTATAGAAATAAACTTTTGACAAAATTTTCTATAGCAATCAAATCTTGACAAAATTATCTAAAGAAATAAAATTTTGACAGAATTATCTAAAGAAATAAAATTTTGACAATATTTTCTATAGAAATAAAATTTTGACAAAATTTTCTAACGACATATAATTTTGATAAAATTTTCTATAAACATAAAATTTTAACAACATTTTCTATAGAAATAAAATTTTGACAAAATTTTCTATAGAACTAAAATTTAAAAAAATTTAATATAGGTATAACGTTTTGACAAAATTTTCAATAGAAATAAAATTTTGAGAAAATTTGCTATAGAAATAAAATTTTGACAAAATTGTCTTTAGAAATAAAATTTTGACAAAATTGTCTATAGAAATAAAATTTTGAAAAAAATTTTCTATAGGTATGACATTTTGACAAAATTTTCTATAGAAATAAAAGTTTGACAAAAATTTCCAATAGAAATAAAATTTTTACAAAATTTTCTGGCAAAAAAATTTGAAAATATTTTTATAGAAATTTGTAGACATTTTCTATAGAAATAAACTGTTGACCAAATGTTCTGTAGAAGTACAATTTTGGAAAAATTTTCAATTCAATAGAAATAAAATTTTGACAAAATTTTCTGTAGAAATAATATTTTGACAAAATTATTTATAGATATAAAATTTTCACAACATTTTTTATAATTATAAAATTTTGACAAAATCTTCAATAAGAATAAGATGTTGACAAAATTTTCTATAGAAATAAAAATTTTGACAAATTCTTCTATAGGTGTGACATTTTGACAAAATGTTCTATAGAAATAAAATTTTAACGAAGTTTTCTATAGAAATGAAATTATAACAAAAAATTTTATAAAAATAAAATTTTAACCAAATTTTCTATAGAAATGAAATTTTAACAAAAATTTTTATAGAAATAAAATTTTAACAAAATTTTTATAGAAATAAAATTTTAACAAAATATTCTATAGAAATAAAATTTTGACAACATTTTCTAACGAATTCTATTTCCGACCAATCAGCTTATCCTCATTCCTACTTAAGACTCTGGAGAGGATGATAGATATTTATCTTAGAACTAGCATCGATTCAAGTTTGTTCTCGAAACGACAGCATGCATACTCGAAGGGCAGGTCTACTGAGACCGCACTACATGAACTAGTCAGCTTTATTGAAAGCTCACTATCTGTCAAAGAATACACAATCGTGGCGTTTCTAGACATCGAAGGGGCGTTCAATAATATCCATCCGAGCTCGATATTAAATGGACTGACAACCCTGAATGTTGATCCATGTATACTCAGGCTGTTAGACGAACTGCTAATGAAGAGACGTATTTCAGCCACACTAGGACAAGCAAACATACAAAAGTATGTGAACAGAGGCACTCCCCAAGGAGGAGTTCTATCACCTCTTCTTTGGAATGTTGCTATAAATAGCCTTCTGGTTACTCTAGAAAAAGAAAGGATAAAAGTGGTGGCATTCGCAGATGATGTAGCTCTGGCAGTCAGGGGAAAATTCCCATCCACAATCAGAGATATTATTCAGAGGGCCCTCCGGATGACTGAACAATGGGCGAAAGACAATGGTCTTGGGGTAAATCCTGCAAAGACAGAATTAGTCATGTACTGCAAAGATCGCAAAACTCCCACGGTTAGGCCTATTTCCTTAGGGGGTATTGAAATTCCCTTTGGTGATTGTGCAAAATACCTTGGCGTTATTTTGGACAGGAAGCTGAACTTTAAGCTTAATATTGAAGAAAGGGCGAGGAAGGCAACTGTAGCTTTGTACTCGTGCAAAAAGGCAATAGGAAAAAAGTGGGGACTAAAACCAAAAATTGTGCATTGGCTATACACGGCAGTGGTTAGACCTATAATGCTATATGGTGTTGTAGTCTGGTGGCCGGCACTTCAGAAACCGACTGGTTTAGATAAAGTTCAGAGTATGGCGTGTTTGTGTATTTCAGGCGCATTCAGCAAGACAGGAACAAATTCCCTTAATGTCATGCTGCATCTATTGCCTCTAGACATATTGGCCAAACAGTCAGCTGCAACAACGGCTGTGCGGTTGCGCGAACTATCGCTGTGGTCGGAAAATGGTTACGGTCACAGTTCTGTCCTCAAAATAATGTCAGATGTGCCTAACGTAGTGGATTACACTTTGGCGAGTCCACTTTTCGACAAAAAGTTTGAGACTCTAATCCCCAACAGTGAGGCGTGGTGCACACAGACCCCGGGGAATAAAGAATATATAGATTTCTACACTGATGGCTCCAAATTGGATGGACAAGTGGGTTTCGGAGTATATTCTAATGATCTGGAACTTCAAATAGCGAAAAGATTACCTAATCACTGTAGTGTTTTTCAGGCTGAAATATTAGCAATAAGAGAGGTGGCGAATTGGCTGAGAAGTAATGTTCCAAAAAATGTGGGCATTAATATATACTCAGACAGTCAACCTGCAATAAAATCCTTGGACTCTGTGCTCCTCAACTCGAAAACGGCCATCGATTGCCGCAAATCTCTCAATGAGATGGCTGAGCAGTACAATATTCACCTAATATGGGTGCCTGGCCATAGGAACATACCGGGGAACTGCGAAGCAGATGAGTTGGCAAGGCTAGGGACTACCTTACATATTCCAGGGGAACTGGACTTTGTTGGTATGCCCCTAGCTACCTGCAAGCTCATGCTGCGTGAGAAGGCTGTTATGATGGCAAATGTTCGATGGGAGAATTGCAAGGGTTGTAACGACACCAAGCAAATATGGCCCCATTTCAACTTAAACCGCACACTAGATATGCTAATGTTCTCGAGACGTCAGATATCACTCCTGATATCTGCTATAACGGGTCGCTGCCTGATAGGAGATTTTGCAAAAACTATTGGCGCGAAGTATAATGACTATTGTATGAGCTGTCATGATGCGGAGGAAAAAGAATCAATTAAACACCTCTTGTGTGAGTGTCCTGCATTTTGTGTAAAGCGCAAGCAACTTTTAGGAGCATATAGCTTCAGATTACTGGCGGATCTGGAAAACGTTAACTTAGTAGTCTGCTAATATTTTTGGAACAATCCGGTTGGTTCAACAAAGAAAAATAATCAAGAAGGTTCAGCGGTTAAAACTAGAAGTGCCCATATGTAATAGGTACTTTTAGTTAATGTGGTATCACAATGGACTGAATAGTCTAAGTGAGCCTGAATCTTAATCGGGCTGCCACTTTAACCTAACCTAACCTATCGAATTATAAGTTTGATAAAATTTTCTGTAGACATAACATTTTAACAAAATTTTCTATAGAAATAACATTTTGACAAAACTTTCTATAGAAATAAAATTTTGAAAAAAAAATTCTATAGGTATGACATTTTGACAAAATTTTCTATAGAAATAAAATTTTGACAAAAATTTCCAATAGAAATAAAATTTTGACAAAATTTTCTAGCAAAAAATTTTTAGAAATTAGACATTTTCTTCAGAAATAAACTGTTGACCAAATGTTCTGTAGAAATAAAATTTTGACAAAATTTTCTATAGAAATCAAATTTTGACAAAAATTTTCTATAGAAATAAAATTTTGACAAAATGTTCTATAGAAATACTATTTTGACAAAATTTTCTATAGACATAAAATTTTAATAAAATTTTCTATAGAAATAAAATTTTGACAAAATTATTTAACGAAATATAATTTTGATAAAATTTTCTATAGAAATAAAATTTTGACAAAATTTTCTATAGAAATAAAATTTTGACAAAATTTTCTATAGAAATAATATTTTGACAAAATTTTCTATAGAAATAAAATTTTGACAAAATTATCTAACGAGACATAATTTTGATAAAATTTTCTGTAGACATAATTTTTTTTTTAAATTTGCTATAGAAATGAAATTTTAACAAAATTATTTAACGAAATATAATTTTGATAAAATTTTCTATAGAAATAAAATTTTGACAAAATTTTCTATAGAAATAAAATTTTGACAAAATTTTCTATAGAAATAATATTTTGACAAAATTTTCTATAGAAATAAAATTTTAACAAAATTTTTTATAGAAATAAAATTTTAACAAAATTTCCATAGAAATACAATTTGGACATTTTCTATAGAAATAAAAATTTTGACAAAATTTTCTATAGAAATACAAATTTTACATAATTTTCTATGGAAATAAAATTTTGATTACATTTTGGTTAGGCTGTTTCGGTTTTGTAGTTTTTTTTTTTTTTTTGTTTTTAATTTTGCAAATCAGCAATACTAGCCCGTTCAATTCTCTGGGATGATACATTTCATAATTTTTTGATGAACTTATCTAATTTCTATTTAACAATAACCTGCACTCGTGTTATTATTTATCAAACAAGATTTACAAGTTTTGAGTATTATTGCGTGTCATTATGATATTTTTTGTTGTTCTTTGGTAGCTTTTGTTATATTAGGATGAACCGATAGCGGAAAACGTTCAGATAAATTGTTTGTAGGTATTTTAATTTACCTTTGAATTTTCAATAATTCATATAAAGATAGAATCATTATGTTAAAAGTCTAAATACTCGTTTTTAATAATGTGTCACTGCTGAGTTAAAATCAAAGATGAATACGTAACTTCCTACAAAAGAACATTTCCAAAAAGTACTTTGACAGAACTCAGTCAAAATATAGTATGCATGTTCAAATCTCTTCATCAGTGGTTTGTTTATTGAATATTTTTAGAATAGGGCACACACAAAAAAAATTTTTTTCGGATTCAATCACGAAATTAATTGATCCAATTAATTTTTTAATTGAAATGTCTTCAATCACGAAAATGATAGTATCAATCACAGTTTTAATTGGTCATAGAAAAAAATCTTGATTAAAATATTAATTGATTTCATTAGCAAATTTCAATTAATTTTTTAATTGATTCAATTAAAAATTTAATTGATGTTGATTGCAAAACTCAATTAATTTTTTAATTAAGAAATGTAACTATTTTCAATTATTTTCTCAATTGGTTTTTATTTGGATTAACAATTGATTGTTTGAAATACAGTTTTAATTAAAAATTAAAAAATATTCATCACTTTCTTTAACTGACTTAGTCTTCCGAATTTGATTAAAAAGTTAATTGTATCAATTAATGTTTTAATTAAAAATTTTTAAATTTTCAATCATCGACTTAATTGATTAATATTTCTATCTTGATTAAAAAGTTAATTGTATCAATTAATTTATTAATTGAAATTTTTTTCAACTTCAATTAACTTTTTAATTGGGAATATTTTGGTGATATTTTTTTCTGTGTAGTCTTTATTTTCTTATATTATTTCCATTTATATTTACGAAAAAATTGATTGATTGACCTTCATTGATTTTCTAGTTTTTATTGATTTTCTATTTTTTTAACGATACACACAAAAAAATTTCACGAAAAATTTTCCAATTAAAATTTTAATTGAGTTTTAAAAAATATTCAATTAAAAATTTAATTGATTCAACAAATTTTTTAATTGAAACAAAAATCAATCACAAAAATAATAGTATCAATTAATTTTTTAATTGGATCAATTAACTTTTTAATTGACCTTCAATTAATTTTTTAATTGATACTATCATTTCCGTGATTGAAGACGTTTCAATTAAAAATTAATTGGATCAATTAATTTCGTGATTGAATCAGAAAAATTTTTTTTGTGTGTACATAACTGTTCACAATTGTATTTTTCACTTCGTCGAATGTGGAAAATGTGCTTACATCGGATGTGCTTACTTACAAGTGTTTGTTGAATAACTTCAATTTTTTTTGCTGGGTTTTATTGCATTTGATCTAATTTATGTAGGTCAACTTTTAGCCATTAAAATCAACTTCCTTTTTTAACAGCAACTGTAAATTAATCGAATTATTGTCCCACAAATTCAATGACAATAATTTTTTTATATGCAATTAATTGTAACCACTTAAAAGCCTATAGCGATAAGATATCAAAATTATTGTTTTCAATATTGTAAATTATATACATGTATTTAATATCAACTTTATTGTTTGTATGGGAAAATTTTTCAATTACAAAAGTTATTATGCACTTGTTAAATACTTTGTCATCATGGTAGGATTTACGGATACTTGAAGTGTAAACTACACAAGCTTACAAAAATTGGTTTGTTGTTTTAATTTGAAATTTTTCAAAAAAAAAAAATATATATATATATATTTATATATATATATATATATATATATATATATATATATATATATATATATATATATATATATATATATATATATATATATATATATATATATATATATATATATATATATATATATATATATATATATATATATATATATATATATATATATATATATATATATATATATATATATATATTTCTCTGTATTACAAACGGAATGACAAAGTTAATACCCCCATCCTATGGTAGAGGGTATAAAAAAACACATAAAACATATCACCCCTGTCAATAAGAATTTTGTTGAATAAATTTATAAATTCAATCTATTTCGTTGAGTATATTTTATTTATTTTTTTTATTTCAATATCTTTTCTAACTTAATAAGTTATATGATTTTTTTTTTACTTTTTGTGTAAATATACTATATAGCATGACTATGTTATTTTTAGAATATAACATTTTTGGATTCAACACATGCATCACATTCTTGTGATTTCAAGCATGTCACAAGTCACCTGAAATAGATTGATTAATAATCGGTGTGTAAACTAAACGAAGTGAAGCAATTGTTATAGTTTACGTATCAGAAATCATCTGCCTAATTATCTATTACATATAGATATTAATACTATCCATAGTTTTACGAGTAAGTTAATCATTTTTTATTGCTTACTTTTTTGCTTCATTTCATCTAAAGATTAAAATTTCTAAGACCACTTGAAGAGTGTGGGAATGCTAAAGTTTGTGGTAGCTTAGGACCCTAGGTTATGTTAAATTAGCATCACGCTTGACTTAGACTTTACAGTCTTCTCTCTTATCACTGAGTGCTGCCCGATTCTATGTTAAGCTCAATGACAAGGGACCTCCACTTAGAGAAATTTTGAAACACTTAGAAATGTCTCCAGCATTACTGAGAGAGGATAATCCACCGCTGAAAACATTTTTGGTGTTCGGTCGAAACTGGAATCGATCCCACGACACTATGTAGGCAAGGAGGGCATGCTAAACACGCGCACAAAAAATATTTTTTGTCTTCAATCACGAAATTAATTGATCCAATTAATTTTTAATTGAAATGTCTTCAATCACAGAAATGATAGTATCAATTAAAAAAATTATTGATATTATTAATTTTTGTGATTGATTTTTGTTTCAATTAAAAAATTTATTGAATCAATTAAATTTTTAATTGAATATTTTTATACCCTCCACCATAGGATGGGGGTATATTAACTTTGTCATTCCGTTTGTAATACACTGAAATATTGCTCTAAGACCCCAAAAAATATATATTCTGGGTCGTGCTGAAATTCTGAGTCGAATGAAACAAGCTATCATCGACCTGAAACTTGGTACAAGTAGTTGTTATTGATGTAGGTCGGATGGGGAGCCACCGTGGTGCAATAATTAGCATGCCCGCCTTGCATATACAGGGTCGTGGGTTCGATTCCTGCTTCGACCGAACACCAAAAAGTTTTCCAGCGGTGGATTATCCCACTTCAGTAATGCTGGTGACATTTCTGAGGGTTTCACAGCTTCTCTAAGTGGTTTCACTGCAATGTGGAACGCCGTTCGGACCCGGCTATAAAAAGGAGGTCCCTTGTCATTGAGCTTAACATGGAATCGGGCAGCACTCAGTGATAAGAGAGAAGTTCAGCAATGTGGTATCACAATGGACTGAATAGAATATCGGTCCACTTTTACGTATAGCTCCCATATAAACGGACCCCCAAATTTGGCATGCGATTGCTCTAAGAGAAACAAATTTCATCCGATCCGGTTGAAAGTTGGTACATAGTGTTTGTATATGGTCTCTAACAACCATGCAAAAACTGGTCCACATCGGTCCATAATTATATATAGCCCCCATATAAACCGATCACCAGATTTGACCTCCGGAGCCTCTTGGAAGACAAAACTTCATCTGATTCAGTTTAAATTTGGTACGTGGTGTTAATATATGGCCTCAAACACCCATGCAAAAATTGGTCGAAATCGGTCACTATTTATATATAGGCCCCATATAAACCGATTCCCAGATTTGACCTTCGCAAAGTTCATCCGATGCGGTTGAAATTTGGTACCTGATGTTAGTATATGGTATCCATCAACCATGCAGGAATTGGTTCATATCAGTCCATAATTATATATAGCCCCATATAAACCGATCCCCATACTTGACCTCCGGTGCCTTTTGGAGAAGCAAAATTCATCCGATCTGGTTGGAATTTGGTACGTGATGGTAGTATATGATATTTAACAGCCATGCCAAAAGTGATCCATACCAATCCATAATCATATATAGGCCCCATATAAACCGATCCCAAGATTTGGTTTTGGAGTCTCTTGGAGGAGAAAATTTCATTCGAGTCAGTTGAAATTTGGTACATTGTGCTAGTATGTGGCCTTTAAAAACCATACCTAACTAGGTCCATATCGGTCTATAGTTATATATAGCCCTCAGATAAATCGATCCCCAATCACACAAAAATTGGTCCATATCAAGTTCATAATTGTATATAGCCCCCATATAAGTGACCTCCATATTTCAATTCTGGCTCTCTACCACGTATGGACTAACTCACAATTTAGAAAACGATGTTAAGAAGTTTTAAGATACCACAACCCAAGTAATTCGATTGTGGATGACAGTCTTTAGTACAAGTTTCTATGCAATCCATGGTGGCGGGTACATAAGATTCGGCCTGGCCGAACTTACGGCCGTATATACTTGTTTAGAACTCTATTAAGACTTTAATTGGAAAAATTTCCGTGAAAATTTGTTCTGGGTATATAGCAGACTTCGACATATTTTTCAGACGTGGTACTAAATTACGCCCGTACTTCAGAAATCCCATTTTTTTTTCATGGAAGCAAATTTTTTTTATTGAG
Organism: Haematobia irritans; assembly: GCF_050003625.1. Classification (NCBI taxonomy): domain Eukaryota; kingdom Metazoa; phylum Arthropoda; class Insecta; order Diptera; family Muscidae; genus Haematobia; species Haematobia irritans. Next base: position 120,951,473 of record NC_134401.1, read on the forward strand.
ACTACTGAGTTATCAATGCAGCAATACAAAGGTGAGGAAACATCTTCACAAAGTTGAAAATAAATCGCTAATTTTCCAAAATATTTGTTCTTCAACTTTTAAGGATGTAAAGGGTGGTTATAATTTCAAGGGCCGATGTTGATTTTGAATAAAACACAAACTATTTAGGAAATTATTGTAATTTTATTTTATTATGATATATTGGTATTACTCAATTATGTATGGAACAAAATATCGGTCAAATGGGCGCCGCGACCTCGGCAACACACCTTCATCGGATGGTCCAAATTTTCGATGACGCTGAGGGATAATGGAGGTTCTATGCCGTTAATGTGCCGAATTATCTCATCATTTAGCTCTTGAATTGTTGCTGGCTTATTGACGTACACCTTTTCGTTCAAATAACCCCAAAGAAAAAAGTCCAACGGTGTCAAATGACATGATCTTGGCGGCCAATTGACATCGCCATTACGTGAGATAACACGGCGATAGAATTTGTTGCGCAAAAGAACCATTGTTTCGTTAGCTGTTTGGCAAGTGGCACCGTCCTGCTGAAACCACATATCGTCCACATCCATATCTTCCAATTCGGGCCATAAAAAGTTCGTTATCATCTCACGATAGCGAACACCATTCACAGTAACTGCCTGACCGGCCTCATTTTGGAAAAAATACGGCCCGATGATGCCGCCAGCCCATAAACGGCAACAAACAGTCACTCATTGTGGGTGCATTGGTTTTTCGACAATCACTCTTGGATTCTCATTCACCCAAATGCGGCAATTCTGTTTATTGACGAATCCACTGAGGTGAAAATGTGCCTCATCACTGAAAATGATTTTCTTCGAAAATTGATCATCCACTGTTACCATTTCTTGGAACCATTTAACACGTTGTTGGATTGTGTATCTCTCCATGGTTCAAATTGAGAAAGTCTGAAATAGAGAAATGTCAAATAAAATTTGGAAAAAAACTTGGCGTTTAGGTGTGGTTCACATTCAATATCGGCCCTTACAATTTAACCACCCTTTACAATTAATAAATTTTATACTAATTTATAGGTATCTTAAAGAAATCTAAGGATAAAATCTCGGCTAACTTACAAATGATGTACTTGAAATGTGCTTTATTGAATTCGCAAAGATTTTCACACCAAATAAAATCATATGGGTTGTTATTGCCAAACAAATTTGAAATGATCTCGATGAATTCATTCTTGGGAGTCTCCAGAAAGAAATTCAGTTGTCAAAATTGGCGATGCAGATATAAATAGGCTTCGTATTTTGGTTGAAATTTGATTTCTCTTCCTTCAGAATATGATTCTCTTCCTTCAGAACAATCCTGGTCTCGGCTATTCTTCAAGCAAATTGTTTCTTCCCAAGCTCAAAATGTATCTTGCAGCGATTCTTCAAAGGAGTTTTTTGTAGGCACCAATTAATCGTTTGTGTAAGATTTTGTCATATTTTGTTTACCACACTGAAAAAAATATTGACCTAATATTGAAGATTATGCAACTTAAATTTTAGGACTGAAAATTTACGCAATGCTAAGGACAAAATTCTTTAAAATAATGACATTTTAATTAAAAGAGAGTTTATAATCCTTGTTTCAAAAATTTTTTTCATTAAATTTAGGCCACAAATCTTGAAATTTTGCATCCCTCTGTTGAAGTTGTAGATCTTTGAAGTATGGCAAATGTTCCTAAAAATAAAAAAATAAAAACATTTTTAATTTAAAGAAATCGTCTTTAACTCAACTGACATATTGAATTTTTAAATTTAAGATAAAAACGCTTCAAATATAGGCTAAGACTTATTTTAAGGATTTGCATATTTGGTTTAAAGTTTTTTGGAATTAAGAAAACATTTTTGACTTTGAAGTACTTGGCATAATTTGGATTTTGAAACTCGAATTTGTTTGTACATGAATACCTTTATTAATACATCGCAATTAGAGAATAAAAATTCGATGAATAAGATCTGTATCCAATTTTAATTTTATCGATCCTAGATTTAAAGCCAGGGAGGTCCCTACAGAATGTCTTTATTTTATTTAATCAATACCAAAATCCTTAAAGGAAGGTCAAAATCTTTGGATCCAAGTAAACTTTTTTTTTAGTGCATTAGCCAATTAATATTCTGTTTAAAAATCTTTTTTTAGGCAGGATCGCCAATGTAGCGGATGGTTGTAATTAAATAAAATATTTCTGTTTCTTTATTCAGGTTAAAATAAAAATTATTATTTTTATGAAAGCTCTATATAAAATCAAATATTTAAATTCTATGACAAAACAAGAAATGTTAACCAAGTTATTTAAAACTAACAAGGGCTAACAGGCCGAAGCTTATGTACCTTCCACCATGGATTACGTAGAAACTTCTAGTGAAGACTGTCATCCACAATCGAATTACTTGGGTTGCGGTAACACTTGCCGATGGCAAGGTATCTTAAAACTTCCTAACACCGTAATATATACCACCTAGTCCATAAGTGGTATATATAAAACTAAAAAAGGCCGATTAAACACGTATATAATTAAGTTTAAAGTTTCTATAGAAATAAAATTTTGACAAAATAAAATTTTGACAACATTTTCTATAGAAGTAAAATTTGGAAAAAATTTTCTATAGAAATAAAATTTGGATAAAATTTTCTTTAGAAATAAAATTCTGACAAAATTTTCAATAGAAATAAAATTTTGACAAAATTTTTTATAGAAATAATATTTTGACAAAATGTTCTATAGAAATAAAATTTTGACAAAATTTTCTATAGAAATAAAATTTTGACAAAATTTTCTATAGAAATAACATTTTGACAATAAAATTTTGGTAGATTATTTTTGGCTCGAGTGGCAACCATGATTATGAACCGATAATGGCCAATTTTTGTGTCATTGGGGATCGCCTATATATAACTATAGACCGATATGGACCAATTTTGGCATGGTTATTAGCGGCCTTATACTAACACCATGTTGCAAATTTCAATCGGATCGGATGAATTTTGCTTCTCTAAGAGGCTCCGGAGATCAAATCTGGGGAACGGTTTATATGGGGGCTATATATAATTATGGACCGATATGGACCAATTCTTGCGTGTTTGTTGGAGACCACATTCTAACAACACGTTCCAAATTTCAACCGGATCGGATGAATTTTGCTTCTCCAAGAGGCTCCGGAGGACAAATCTGGGGATCGATTTATATGGGGGCTATATATAATTATGGACCGATATGGACCAATTTTGGCATGGTTGTTAGAGACAATATACTAACACTACGGACCAAATTTCAATCGGATCGGATGACTTTTGCTCCTCCAATAGGCTCCGGAGGACAAATCTGGGGATCGATTTATATGGGGGCTATATATAATTATGGACCGATATGGACCAATTTTGGCATGGTCATTAGAGACCATATACTAACACCATATACCAAATTCCAGCCGGATCGGATGAAAGTTGCTTCTCTTAGAGGCTCCGCAAACCAAATCGGGGGATCTGTTTATATGGGTGCTATATATAATTATGGACCGATATCGACCAATTTTTGCATGGGTGTTTGAGGCCATTTATTAACATCACGTACCAAATTTCAAATGAATCAGATGAATTTTGGTCTTCCAAGAGGCTCCGGAGGTCAAATCTGGTGATCGGTTTATATGGGGGATATATATAATTATGAACCGATATGGACCAATTTTTGCATGGTCATTAGAGACCATATACTAACATCATGTATCAAATTTCAGCCGGATCGGATGAAATTTATTTCTCTTAGGGGCTCTGCAAGCCAAATCGGGGATCTGTTTATATGGAGGCTATATATAATTATGGACCGATGTGGACCAATTTTTGCATGGTTGTTAGAGACCATATACCAACACCATGTACCCAATTTCAGCCGGATCGGATGAAATTTGATTCTCTTAGAGGCTCCGCAAGCCAAATCGGGGGATCGGTTTATATGGGGGCTACATATAATTATTGACCGATGTGAACCAATTTTTGCATATTCGTAAAAGTGGACCGATATAGCCCATTTTCAATACCATCCGACCTACATCAATAACAACTACTTGTGCCAAGTTTCAAGTCGATAGCTTGTTTCGTTCGGAAGTTAGCGTGATTTCAACAGACGGACGAACGGACAGACATGCTCAGATCGACCCAGAATTTCACCACGACCCATAATATATATATATATATATATATATATATATATATATATATATATATATATATATATATATATATATATATATATATATATATATATATATATATATATATATATATATATATATATATATATATATATATATATATATATATATATATATATATATATATATATATATATATATATATATATATATATATATATATATATATATATATATATATATATATATATATATATATATATATATATATATATATATATATATATATATATATATATATATATATATATATATATATATATATATTATATATATATATATATATATATATATATATATATATATATATATATATATATATATATATATATATATATATATATATATATATATATATATATATATATATATATAAAGGGTGATTTGTTAAGAGCTTGATAACTTTTTTTTAAAAAAAAACGCATAAAATTTGCAAAATCTCATCGGTTCTTTATTTGAAACGTTAGATTGGTCCATGACATTTACTTTTTTAAGATAATTTCATTTAAATGTTGACCGCGGCTGCGTCTTAGATGGTCCATTCGGAAAGTCCAATTTTGGGCAACTTTTTCGAGCATTTCGGCCGGAATAGCCCGAATTTCTTCGGAAATGTTGTCTTCCAAAGCTGGAATAGTTGCTGGCTTATTTCTGTAGACTTTAGACTTGACGTAGCCCCACAAAAAATAGTCTAAAGGCGTCAAATCGCATGATCTTGGTGGCCAACTTACCGGTCCATTTCTTGAGATGAATTGTTCTCCGAAGTTTTCCCTCAAAATGGCCATAGAATCGCGAGCTGTGTGGCATGTAGCGCCATCTTGTTGAAACCACATGTCAACCAAGTTCAGTTCTTCCATTTTTGGCAACAAAAAGTTTGTTAGCATCGAACGATAGCGATCGCCATTCACCGTAACGTTGCGTCCAACAGCATCTTTGAAAAAATACGGTCCAATGATTCCACCAGCGTACAAACCACACCAAACAGTGCATTTTTCGGGATGCATGGGCAGTTCTTGAACGGCTTCTGGTTGCTCTTCACTCCAAATGCGGCAATTTTGCTTATTTACGTAGTCATTCAACCAGAAATGAGCCTCATCGCTGAACAAAATTTGTCGATAAAAAAGCGGATTTTCTGCCAACTTTTCTAGGGCCCATTCACTGAAAATTCGACGTTGTAGCAGATCGTAAGTCTATTCATGATGAAATGTCAAAGCATACTGAGCATCTTTCTCTTTGACACCATGTCTGAAATCCCACGTGATCTGTCAAATACTAATGCATGAAAATCCTAACCTCAAAAGAATCACCCTTTATATATATATATATATATATATATATATATATATATATATATATATATATATATATATATATATATATATATATATATATATATACTTTATGGGGTCTTAGAGCAATATTTCGATGTGTTACAAACGAAATGACAAAGCTAATATACCCCCATCCTATGGTGGATAGTATAAAAATGAACAAAGTAAAAATAGTGTACAGTAAAGTCCCTACATATACAAATCTAAAAAAAATCAATTATTGTATCGCCATGCAAAGGAGAAAAAATTTTAAAAACCACTTATGTTTCCAGTTTTTAGTTATCATACGCAAGTTTATTTAGGTGATTGTAAATGATGGAAATATTTGAAATATGTCTCGATATTGCACAAGACCATTCACTTTAATGATGAAAAGACACAAGACATTTGAATTCTTTTCATCAAATTCTTACCGGTAATGGGATTTCAATTCGTTATTCTTGCAAATGCTCTTATTTTATTTAATATCGCCCAATAATTGAGGTGATTGTCTTTATATTAAAGAAGTCTTTAATTTATTTTTAATACTGTGGCCCATATATCACATCTAATGGAATTCTTTTTTTAAGCAAGCACCATTACATCCAGCAATCATATAAAATATAAATTATGTATTTTCTCAGGCTAACGGCAGCAAGGCGGCCACGAGAACAATGATCATAAAAAAGAAATATATATATATAGAACTTTTTGTCAAAATGTTTAAATTTAAACTTCAGGTTTATTTTTAATTCTACGCTCGAGTACATTAGCGATGTGGATAAATTTGTAGGTGCACACTCTTAAGATAAAAAATTCCAAATGATATTCACATGCAGAGTTGACTAAAATAGAATCATTGGAGACATTGGTTTAGACCAGATTGTTATGCCATAGTTAAGTGTAGAGTTTTGCTATGATTTATTGAATATTTTTATAATGACCCAAATTAAAATGTGAATCATTTGAACTGGATCCACAAAAATATTGTTGAAATTTTAAAACTAAGCACCAATTTAAAAATTACGGTATTACAATCGACTGCCGGGTCTAAATGAGCCTAAAATATCGGACTGCCACTACCTAACCTAACCATTCACTTGAGTGCGAGGTATTTCCGAGCAATCAGCTGGTAGATATCTACCTTAGAATTAGCATCGATTCAAGATTGCTCTCGAAATGACATCATGCTTACTCGAGGAACAGTTCCACTGGGCCCGCATTGCATGAACTAGTCAGCTTTATTGAAAGCCCACAATCTGTCAATGAATACACAATTGTGGCTTTTCTAGATATCGAAGGAGTATTCAATAAAGTCCATCCGAGATCGATATTGAATGGATTGATAACTTTGAATGTTCATCAAGGGATACTTAGGCTGTTAGACGAAATTCTAACGAAGAGACGTATTTCAGCCGAATACACAATTATGTGAATACACAATTATGGCTTTTCTAGATATCGAAGGGATTTTCTATAAAGTTCATCCGAGATCGATATTGAATGGATTGATAACTTTGAATGTTGATCAAGGGATACTTAGGCTTCTAACGAAGAGACGTATTTCAGCCGCACTAGGGCAAGCCAACATTCAAGGGTATGTGAACAGAGGCACTCTCCACGGAGGTGTTCTATTACCTCTTCTTTGGAATGTTGCTATAAACAACCTTCCTTAAAAAAAACGAAAGATCAGGGGTAAAACTCCAGGGGTAAACTTCATTCGAGAAAGATTCTAACCCAGCACCACGTCGCATAAACTATGAATCACCACAGCGAGTGACCATACTTATTGAGAAAAGTTTTGAAAAACGATCCCATATCATTGACACGAAATTCAATCAGTGGGGAACTCGTAAATTGTTCTGACATACTTGCAAAGAAGTAATTGGCAAAGAAGTAATGTTCCAACAAACATTGGCACAAATAAGTAATCAAACAGCCAACCTGCAATAAAATTCTTGAGTTAACTGAGGATATCACCCAAACGCTCTTTAAGTTCCATCCCTCCCAATACAAAATTTGAGGAAATCTATCACAAAAAATAATTATTTTGAAGTTGTTGGTCAAATTTTTGTGATTAGTATAAAAATTTTTTTTTATTCGAAAGAAATTTTTTTATTTAATTTATAGAAAATTTTGTAAAAATTTTGTTTCTATAGAAAATTTTGTCAAAATTTTATTTCTATAGAAAATTTTGTCAAAATTTTATTTCTATACAAAATTTTGACAAAACTTTATTTCTATACAAAATTTTGTCAAATTTTTATTTCTATAGAAAATTTTGTCAAAATGTTTCTTTCTATAGAAAATTTTGTCAAAATTTTATTTCTATAGAAAATTTTGTCAAAATTTTATTTCTATAGAACATTTTGTCAAAATTTTATTTCTATAGAAAATTTCGTCAAAATTTTATTTCTATAGAAAATTTCGTCAAAATTTTATTTCTATAGAAAATTTTATTAAAATTTTATTTCTATAGAAAATTTTGTCAAAATTTTATTTCTATAGAAAATTTTGTCAAAATTTTATTTCTATAGAAAATTTTGTCAAAATTTTATTTCTATAGAAAATTTTGTCAAAATATTATTTCAATAGAAAATTTTGTCAAAATTTTATTTCAATAGAAAATTTTGTCAAATTTTATTTCTATAGAAAATTTTGTCAAAAATTTTTTTCTATACAAAATTTTGTCAACATTTTATTTCTATAGAAAATTTTGTCAACATTTTATTTCTATAGAAAATTTTGTCAACATTTTATTTCTATAGAAAATTTTGACAAAACTTTATTTCTATAGAAAATTTTGTCAAAATGTTTCTTTCTATAGAAAATTTTGTCAAAATTTTATTTCTATAGAAAATTTTGTCAAAATTTTATTTCTGTAGAAAATTTAGTCAAAATTTTATTTCTATAGAAAATTTTATTAAAATTTTATTTCTATAGAAAATTCTGTCAAAATTTTATTTCTATAGAAAATTTTGTCAAAATTTTATTTCAATAGAAAATTTTGTCAAATTTTATTTCTATAGAAAATTTTGTCAAAAATTTTTTTCTATAGAAAATTTTGTCAACATTTTATTTCTATAGAAAATTTTGACAAAACTTTATTTCTATAGAAAATTTTGTCAAAATTTTATTTCTATAGAAAATTTTGCCAAAATTTTATTTCTATAGAAAATTTTGTCAAAATTTTATTTCTATAGAAAATTTTGTCAAAATTTTAATTCTATAGAAAATTTTTGTCAAAATTTTAATTCTATAGAAAATTTTGTCAAAATTTTAATTCTATAGAAAATTTTGTCAACATTTTATTTCTATAGAAAATTTTGACAAAACTGTAGTTCTATAGAAAATTTCGTTAAAATTTTATTTTTATAGAAAATATTGTCAAAATTTTAATTCTATAGAAAATTTTGTCAAAAATTTTTTTCTATAGAAAATTTTGTCAACATTTTATTTCTATAGAAAATTTTGACAAAACTATATTTCTATAGAAAATTTTGTCAACATTTTATTTCTATAGAAAATTTTGCCAAAATTTTATTTCTATAGAAAATTTTGTCAAAATTTTATTTCTATAGAAAATTTTGTCAAAATTTTAATTCTATAGAAAATTTTTGTCAAAATTTTAATTCTATAGAAAATTTTGTCAACATTTTATTTCTATAGAAAATTTTGACAAAACTGTAGTTCTATAGAAAATTTCGTTAAAATTTTATTTTTATAGAAAATATTGTCAAAATTTTAATTCTATAGAAAATTTTGTCAACATTTTATTTCTATAGGAAATTTTGTCAACATTTTATTTCTATAGAAAATTTTGACAAAACAAAACTTTATTTCTATAGAAAATTTCGTTAAAATTTTATTTCTATAAAAAATGTCAAAATTTTATTTCTATAGAAAATTTTGTCAAAATTTTATTTCTATAGAAAATTTTGTCAAAATTTTATTTCTATAGAAAATTTTATTAAAATTTTATTTCTATAGAAAATTTTGCAAAAAATTTATTTCTATAGAAAATTTTGTCAAAATTTTATTTCTATAGAACATTTTGTCAAAATTTTATCTATATAGAACATTTTGTCAACATTTTATTTCAATGAAAAAATTGTCAAAAATTTATTTCTCTTTACATTTATTTCTATGGAAAGTTTTGTCAAACTTTTCTATAGAAAATGTTGTCAAAATTTTATTTCTGTAGAAAATTTTGTAAAAACTTTATTCTTCCTCTTTTCCTCTGTTGGTTAAGCTACACTTGTAGTTTAGTCAATGTATGGTTTTAAGCTGAAATAAAAACAAGTATATACGGCCGTAAGTTCGGCCAGGCCGAATCTTATGTACCCTCCACCATGGATTGCGTAGGAACTTCTACTAAAGGCTGTCATCCACAATCGAATTACTTGGGTTGCGATAACACTTGCCGATGGCAAGGTATCGTAAAACTTTTTAACACTGTCTTCTAAATTGTAAATTAGCCCATACGGGGTATATATTAAACAAAAAAAGGCCGATTAAATACGTATATAATCTAGTTTGACAAAATTTTCTATAGAAATAAAATTTTGACAAAATTTTCTATAGAAATGAAACCTTGAAACCTTAGAAATGTTGACAAAGTTTTCTATGGAAGTAAAATGTTGACAAAATTTTCTATAGCAATACAATTTTGACAAAAATTTCTATAGAAATAAAATGTTGACAAAATTTTCTACAGAAATAATTTTTTACAAAATTTTCTATAGAAATAAAATTTTGACAAACATTTCTATAGAAATAAACTTTTGACAAAACTTTCTATAGAAATGAAATTTTAACAAAACTTTCTATAGTAATAAAATTTGACAAAATTTTCTATGGAAATAAAGTTTTGGTAGATTATTTTTGGCGATATGGACCAATTTTTGTGTAATAAGTCATGGGCTATATATAACTAAAGACCGATATGGACCAATTTTTATGGACCGATATGGACCAATTTTTGCATGGTTGTTAGAGACCATATACTAACACTATGTACTAAATTTCAACTGGATCGGATGAATTTTGCTCTTCCAAGAGGCTCCGGAGGTCAAATCTGGGGATCGGTTTAAATGGGGGATATATATAATTATGGACCGATATGGACCAATTTTTGCATGGTTATTAGAGGCCGTAAACTAACATCAGGTACCAAATTTCAACCGGATCGGATGAATTTTGCCCCACCAAGAGGCTCCGGAGGTCAAATCTGGGGATCGGTTTATATGGGGGCTATATATAATTATGGACCGATATGGACCAATTTTTGCATGGTTGTTAAAAACCGTATACTAAGACCATGTACTAAATTTCAACCGGATCGGATGAATTTTGCTCCTCCAAGAGGCTCCGGTGGTCAAATCTGGGGATCGGTTTATATGGGAGCTATATATAATTATGGACCGATATGGACCAATTTTTGCATGGTAGTTAGAGGCCGTATACTAACATCAGGTACCAAATTTCAACCGGATCGGATGAATTTTGCCCCTCCAAAAGTCTCCGGAGGTCAAATCTGGGGATCGGTTTATATGGGGGCTATATATAATTATGGACCGATATGGACCAATTTTTGCATGGTAGTTAGAGACCATATACTTACATCAGGTACCAAATTTCAATCGGATCGGATGAATTTTGCCCCTCCAAGAGGCTCCGGAGGTCAAATCTGGGGATCGGTTTATATGGGGGCTATATATAATTATGGACCGATATGGACCAATTTTTGCATGGTTGTTAGAGACCGTATACTAAGACCACGTACCAAATTTCAACCGAATCGGATGAATTTTGCTGCTCCGGGAGGCTCCCCAAGCCAAATTTGGGGATCGGTTTATATGGGGGCTATACGTAAACGTGGTCCGATACCATCCGACCTACATCAATAACAACTACTTGTGCCAAGTTTCAAGTCGATAGCTTGTTTCGTTCGGAAGTTAGCGTGATTTCCACAGACGGACGGACAGCCGGACAGACGGACGGACGGACAGACGGACAGACGGACGGACGGACGGACATGCTTAGATCGACTCAGAATTTCACCACGACCCAGAATATATATACTTTATGGGGTCTTAGAGCAATATTTCGATGTGTTACAAACGGAATGACAAAGTTAATATACCCCCATCCTATGGTGGAGGGTATAAAAAAAACAACAAAACTTTATTTCTATAGAAAATTTTGTCAAAATTTTAATTCTATAGAAAATTTTGTCAAAATTTTAATTTTGTAGAAAATTTTGTCAAAAATTTAATTCTGTAGAAAATGGAAGTATCTCTGCCAGCAATATCCACCAAAAAGTAAAAAAATTATCATGTTTGGTAGAATTCTACCAACTGTGGCAACCGTGGTCAGTGACTGATATTATTCTTTCTCCTTTTTTCAGGAAGCCGAGATCACTCGTGCTTCCACACGCCTTATACAACTAAATATGACTCTGATCTGCAGTCAAAAGTCGAGTTAAAGGCTTATAAGGACCACGTATATACATAAGTCCTATAGTTAAATGTGTTACTAAAACATTGGTAGACTTATTATATTCCTCAGGATATGATAGAAGGTAACAAACAAAATAAAACAAGTATATATAGCAGTAAGTTTGGCCGGGCCGAATCTTAAATATTCACCAACATGAATCAAATATTATAGTTTCCTTTGAAATATCAGGGGGATTTGATGACAGACATTCTCCCAAACAGAGCAGTTCAACTAGTACACTTTTCGAATATAAATTTAAAGATTTTACCTGTGAAGACTATATTAGATTCTGAATTTATAAGAACCATTTTTATTGAGTTTTAGAGGAATCATTAACATCTCTTGTAAGTGTTCAAGAAAATGATGAAATAACGCCTTGATTTGAAATCTATAATCTGTAGATTTTCAGTCCCATTACTTATATGATTACGAGAAGTACACGCAGAGAAGAAACATGATTGCCACAAACATATTCCAAGAGCAAAATAATATGGTAGGAGCTATTTTTGCGGCGACCATGTAACATTTTCACCTGCATCCATGTTGGCTCAGTGATCATGGTTCTAAGAAAAATAAAATTGTCCTCATCTAAAATATTATTATATTGATAAAAAGATTTTTGTTTGAATCAAAAGACAATGGTCATGATCTAAAATGTTATGATATTCGTCAAAAATGGTTTTCTTCCAGTTAAAAGAACATGGTCACAACCTAAAGTGTTTTGATCTTAATGAAAAAAAAAAAAAATTCGTCGTCGAAAAAAGGACGCCACTTGAGAAAAGAAAACACAAAATTAACTTTATTTATTTATTTATAAATTGAATCATATTTGTATTTATAATGTCGTGCAAGCAAAAATCATATATTTTAAACACTCTATTTGGGTTCAATTTCAACAATAAGTAATCATTCCATATTTACTTCGTGGGAGCCACCGTGGTGCAATGGTTAGCATGCCCGTCTTGCATACACAAGGTCGTTTGTTCGATTCCTGCTTCGACCGAACACCAAAAAGTTTTTCAGCGGTGGATTATCCCACCTCAGTAATGCTGGTGACATTTCTGGGGGTTTCAAAGCTTCTCTAAGTGGTTTCACTGCAATGTGGAACGCCGTTCGGACTCGGCTATAAAAAGGAGGTACCTTGTCATTGGACTTAACATGGAATCGGGCAGCACTCAGTGATAAGAGAGAAGTTCACTAATGTGGTATCACAATGGACTGAATAGTCTAAGTGAGCCTGATACATCGGGCTGCCACCTAACCTATCTCATGTCATGCAGCATCTATTGCCTTTAGACATATTGGCGAAACAGTCAGCCGCAAAAACGTTACTACAGTTGCGCGAGCTGTCGTTGTGGTCGGAAATAGGCACGCTCACAGTTCGGTTCTCAGATGTGCCAAACGTAGTAGATTACACTCTGGCAATACCGCTTTTCGATAAGAAATTTGAAACACTTATTTTCAATAGTGTGGTGTACACAGACTCCGGGAAATAAAATTTATATAGATTTCTATACCGATGACTGCAAATTGGAAGGACAAGTGCGTTGGGGGAATTTAAAGATTATCTAATCACGTCCAAGACGTCCCAAATTGACAAAGAAGTAATGTTTCAACAAACATTGGCATAAATAAATACTCAGACAGTCAACCTGCAATAAAATCCTTGCCGCTAAACTCTCAACGAGATGGTTGGGCAGTTCCATATTCAACCAAAATGTATACCTGGCCACAAGCAACATATCAGGGAACTGCTATTCAGATAAATTGGAAAGGCTAAGCTTGGACTCGGTGTTCCTCAACTCGAAAACGGCCATAGACTGCCGCAAATCTCTCCGAGATGGCTGAGCAGTACAATATTCACCTAAAAAAAAAAAACTGCAAAGCGGATGAGGTATAAAGGCTAATCCAACGGGAGAGTTGCAAGGGTTTCAACGACACCATGGCCTAGATATGCTAGTGCTTTCAAGACGTCTGGTATCGTTCTTGATATATGCAATAACAGGTCTCTACCTGATACACGAGATTGTACAAACTATCGGTATGAAGTATAAGGACGATAGCATGAGTTGTCATGATGCGGAAGAAAAGGCTTCAATTAAACCCCTTTTGTGGGAGACACCGTGATGCAATGGTTAGATTGCCGCCTTGCATACGCAAGGTCGTGGGTTCGATTCCTGCTGCGACCAAAGTCCAAAAAGTTTTTCAGCGGTGGAATATCCCACCTCAGTAATGCTGGTAACATTTCTGAGTATTTCAAAGCTTCTCTAAGAAGAAAATTTTGTCACAATTTTATTTCTATAGAAGATTTTGTCGAAATTTTATTTCTATAGAAAATTTTGTCACAATTTTATTTCTAACAGGTTGGCTGATAAGTCCCCGGTCTGACACATAGATGGCGTCGCTAGTATTAAATGCATATTATTTTTATATACTACCAACCTTCAAATGATTCGTGTCAAAATTTGACGTCTGTAAGTCAATTAGTTTGTGAGATAGAGCGTTGTTTGTGAAGCAACTTTTGTATTGTGAAAAAAATGGAAAAAAGGAATTTCGTGTTTTGATAAAATACTGTTTTCTGAAGGCGAAAAATACGGTGGAAGCAAAAACTTGGCTTGATAATGAGTTTCCGGACTCTGCCCCAGGGAAATCAACAATAATTGATTGGTATGCAAAATTCATGCGTGGTGAAATGAGCACGGAGGACGGTGAACGCAGTGGACGCCCGAAAGAGGTGGTTACCGACGAAAACATCAAAAAAATCCACAAAATCATTTTGAATGAGCGTAAAATGAAGTTGATCGAGATAGCAGAGGCCTTAAAGATATCAAAGGAACGTGTTGGTCATATCATTCATCAATATTTGGATATGCGGAAGCTCTGTGCAAAGTGGGTGCCGCGCGAGCTCACATTTGACCAAAAACAACAACGTGTTGATGATTCTGAGCGGTGTTTGCAGCTGTTAACTCGTAATACACCCGAGTTTTTCCGTCAATATGTGACAATGGATGAAACTTGGCTCCATCACTACACTCCTGAGTCCAATCGACAGTCGGCTGAGTGGACAGCGACCGGTGAACCGTCTCCGAAGCGTGGAAAGACTCAAAAGTCCGCTGGTAAAGTAATGGCCTCTGTGTTTTGGGATGCGCATGGAATAATTTTTATCGATTATCTTGAGAAGGGAAAAACCATCAACAGTAACTATTATATGGCGTTATTGGAGGTTTTGAAGGTCGAAATCGCGGCAAAACGGCTCCATATGAAGAAGAAAAAAGTGTTGTTCCACCAAGGCAACGCACCGTGCCACAAGTCATTGAGAACGATGGCAAAAAATCATGAATCGGGCTTCGAATTGCCTCCCCACCCACCGTATTCTCCAGATCTGGCCCCCAGCGACTTTTTCTTGTTCTCAGACCTAAAAAAGGATGCTCGCGGGGAAAAAATTTGGCTGCAATGAAGATGTGATCGCCGAAACTGAGGCCTATTTTGAGGCAAAACGAAGGAGTACTACCAAAATGGTATCAAAAAATTGGAAGGCCGTTATAATCGTTGTATCGCTCTTGAAGGGAACTATGTTGAAGAATAAAAACGAATTTTGACAAAAAAAAATGAGTTTTTCTTTATTAGACCGGGGACTTATCAGCCAACCTGTTATAGAAAATGTTGTCAAAATTTTATTTCTATAGAAAATTTTTGCAGTTTTATTTCTATAGAAAATTTTGTCAAAATTTTATTTCTATAGAAAATTTTGTCAAAATTTTATTTCTATGAAAATTTTGTCAAAATTTTATTTCTATAGAAAATTTTGTCAAATTTTTATTTTTATAGAAAATTTTTTAAAAATTTTATTTCTATAGAAAATTTTGTAAAAATTTCATTTCTATAGAAAATTTTTTTTAAATTTTATTTCTATAGATAATTTTGTCAACATTTTATTTCTGTAGAAAATTTTGTCTACATTTTATTTTTATAGAAAATTGAAGTACCTCTAACAGAAAAAACTACCAAAAAGTAAAAAAATTATATTTTTGGTAGAATTCAACCAACTGTGGCAACGGTGGTCAGCGACCGATATTTCTCCTTTTTTCCGGAAGCCGAGATCACTAGTGCTTCCACACGCCGTATAACATACACCTACACGGATGAAAAATACTGTTTTTCATATGTTTGGCTATAAACATTATATGTTTGGAACACAAATTTGTAAACACAATATTTTTGAGTGCAAGCATATAATGTTCATAAACTAGCATAAAATGTTTGGGACATATATGTTAATATGTTAGAACATATTATGTTTGGGACATAAAATGTTTGTAAATATAATATGCTTGGATGCAAACATATAATAATTTAGAAATAGCCTGTAAACATATATGTGTTTAGTAGCTTGGAGCGCTATTTAACAGGGAGCGATATTGAATTAAGTTGGTGGTTGTTGCTTGTTATTACAAAATTAACATTTTATTTTTCCTTGGGCAATTGATCAGCTACTTCTTTGATCCTTACAAACTGTGTGGTCCGCTGTTCGAATCCCCGTCCGGCAAAAGGTAAAATTAAAATAAAAAAAAAAATCATAAAATTGAATAATTTCTTCTACAATGTTTGTATTACAGAAAAAGGTGCTAAGAACTAAAAAATCTCGTGGAAGTGAGAAAGATGTCGGGGAATATACAATTGGGCAGAAACAAAATTTTGAGCATTCAGGTCGAAAACCTATGTTGTTAGCACCTATATTACCTGTTTATTTTCATAATTCATTATGATTGTAAATATATAAATAAATAAATAAAATTTTGAGCACAATATTGTTTGGGAGAATTTTTTTTAAGCATATAATATTTTTGGGTGCAAAATGCTTCCAAACATATTTTATGGTCACATAATAACATATTGTTTTTTGGAAGACAACATTATTGAATTTGGATGCAAAAATACAAAATGTTTGGAACTTAGACTACCCAAACATATATTGTTTAGACAAATGTGCTTTCAAACATATTATATATTGGAAGAGATCAAACATATAAATGTTTGGGCAATACCCAAAAATATATATGCTTGAAGCAAAATATGTTTGGGAGTATATGTTACAGAAGCAATTTTTTGTGAGCGTGTAGATATGGGAGCCACCGTGGTGCAATGGTTAGCATGCCCGCCTTGCATACACAAGGTCGTGGGTTCGATTCGTGCTTCGACCGAACACCAAAACGTTTTTCAGCGTTGGATTATCCCACCTCAGTAATGCTGGTGACATTTCTGAGGGTTTCAAAGCTTATCTAAGTGATTTCACTGCAATGTGGAACTCCGTTCGGATTCGGAGGAAAAGGAGCTTAACATGGAATCGGGCAGCACTCAGTGATAAGAGAGAAGTTCACCAATGTGGTATCACAATGGACTGAATAGTCTAAGTGAGCCTGACACATTTGGCTGCCACCTAACCTACCTAACCTATACACCTAGATATGGCTCTGATCTGCAGTCAGAAGTCGAGTTAAAGGCTTATAAGACAACAGAAGTCAATATTTCAATGTGTTACTAAAACAGTTGTAGACTTATTGTAATCCCCAGGATATGATAGAATGTAACCAACAAAATAAAAACGCCAAATTATAAATAAACGAATTTCCACTTTTGCAATGTTTCACATGTTCCAAAGTTATTAAAGAACTTCTGATTGAAGTTTAAACGGCTGCTGGAATTACGTTTCTATCTGTATGACATTTGATCCATATTCCGCATTTTGCTTACACCTGATAAATATTGATCAAATGAAATAATTTACACACAAAAAATTCCATACTTCAGTATTGTTCACACTAAATGATTGATATGTTTACGTTAAAGATGAAGATAATTTTTTTTTCTTAACAGGTGCTTGCAACCTTATCATTTAAGATTTCCATATTTACTGTTGTGATGGGTATTGTTATGATAATACGATATGGAAAAAGAATTTCAAACAATATTTGAATTTATACTTCAGTTATTTTTTCTGGAGAAATTTGCTTTGTTTTTTATATTTTGCTTTTGTGATTCTTTTTTTTTGTTTTTTGTTTTTTTTTTTTTTGTTAGATTTAATTGCAGTGTTTAAAAATCATAAATTTCTATAATTTATTTTTTATAAACTATTCACATGTATGAAATAAGCTCCCATCAATCAATGTTATTGATAGCAACTTGTTGAAATTAGTGAATGATAAGAATTTAACTTTCCGATGTCATTTTATGTAGAAATGTTGATTATTACAATTATCTCATCATTTACGAAATTATCCTAAAATTTAGTGAGTATGTGAATAGTTAATTGGCAATTAATACTTCCCAAATTCCTTTCAATAAACTCGTATAATTATTGTTGAACATTTACATGAACTAAATTTATGTCATCTGTCAAGATTACAAACGTTTTGAACCCTTTTGAACAATTTTTAATTTATATAATCAATTATCTTCAATGTAAGCTGCTTTTCGATTTATTTTTTATTTGAATTTGAAATATAAACAATTATATACGACAGGGCGTATATTAAATACTAATTTAATACATTTTATATGAGAAAATCTTATTGTAACGCATGACGTGATAATATACTCGTATAGACTCTAATGTTGATATGATGAAATAACAGGTTGGCTGATAAGTCCCCGGTCTAACAAAGAAAAACACATTTTTTTGTCAAAATTCGTTTTTATTATTCAACATGGTTCCCTTCAAGAGCGATACAACGATTATAACGACCTTCCAATTTCTTGATACCATTTTGGTAGTACTCCTTCGGTTTTGCCTCAAAATAGGCCTCAGTTTCGGCGATCACCTCTTCATTGCAGCCAAATATTTTCCCTGCGAGCATCCTTTTGAGGTCTGAGAACAAAAAAAAGTCGCTGGGGGCCAGATCTGGAGAATACGGTGGGTGGGGAAGCAATTCGAAGCCCAATTCCTGAATTTTTGCCATCGTTATCAATGACTTGCGGCACGGTGCGTTGTTTTGGTAGAACAACACTTTTTTCTTCTTCATATGGGGCCGTTTTGCCGCGATTTCATCCTTCAAACGCTCCAATAACGCCATATAATAGTCACTGTTGATGGTTTTTCCCTTCTCAAGATAATCGATAAAAATTATTCCATGCGCATCCAAAAAACAGAGGCCATTAGTTTGCCAGCGGACTTTTGAGTCTTTCCACGCTTCGGAGACGGTTCACCGGTCGCTGTCCACTCGGCCGACTGTCGATTGGACTCAGGAGTATAGCGATGGATCCATATTTTATCCATTGAAATATGGGGATTGATTTATCTGAGGGCTATATATAACTATAGACCGATATGGACCTAGTTAGGCATGGTTGTTAAAGGCCATATACTAGCACAATGTACCAAATTTCAACTGACTCGGATGAAATTTGCTCCTCCAAGAGGCTCCAAAACCAAATCTCGGGATCGGTTTATATGGAGGCTACATATGTTTATGGACTGATATGGACCACTTTTGGCATGGTTGTAAAATATCATATACTACCACCAAGTACCAAATTTCAACCAGATCGGATGAATTTTGCTTCTCCAACAGGCACAGCAGGTCAAATCTGGGGATCGGTTTATATGGGGGCTATATATAATTATGGACTGATACGAACCAATTCCTGCATGGTTGGTGGATACCATATACTAACATCACGTACCAAATTTCAACCGAATCGGATACATTTTGCTGTTCCAAGGGGCTCCGGAGATGTGACCTCCGGTTTATATGGGACCGGTTTATATGGGACCTATATACAATTATTGACCGATTTCGACCAATTTTTGCATGGGTGTTTGAGGCCATATATTAACACCACGTACCAAATTTCAACTGAATCAGATGAATTTTGGTCTTCCAATAGGCTCCGGAGGTCAAATCTGGTGATCGGTTTATATGGGGGCTATATATAATTATGGACCGATGTGGACCAATTTTTGCATGGTCATTAGAGACCATATACTAACACCATATACCAAATTTCAGCCGGATCGGATGAAATTTGCTTCTCTTAGAGGCTCCGCAAACCAAATCGGGGGATCTGTTTATATGGGTGCTATATATAATTATGGACCAATGTGGACCAATTTTTGCATGTTTGTTAGAGACCATATACTAACACCATGTACCAAATTTCAACCGGATCGGACGAAATTTGCTTCTCTTAGAGGCTCCGCAATCCAAATCGGGGTATCGGTTTATATGGGTGCTATATATAATTATGGACCGATGTGGACCAATATTTGCATGTTTGTTAGAGACTATATACTAACACCATGTACCAAATTTCAACCGGATCGGATGAAATTTGCTTCTCTTAGAGGCTCCGCAAGCCAAATCGGGGGATCGGTTTATATGGGGGCTATGTGTAATTATGGACCGATGTGGACCGATTTTTGCATGGTTGTTAGAGACCATATACTAACATCATGTACCAAATTTCAGCCGGATCGGATGAAATTTGCTTCTCTTAGAGCAATCGCAAGCCAAATTTGGGGGCACGTTCGGACGGACGGACGTGCTCATATCGACTAAAAATTTCATCACGACCCAGAATATATCGATGCATTACAAACGGAATGACAAAGCTAATATACCCTCATCCTACGGTGGAGGGTATAAAAATGTCCAATAAATTCCAACTTTTGACAGGATGTAATTCACATCAATCCGAATAAAAAACAAGTAAGTAAAGTAGAAAGTCGGGCGGGGCCGACTATATCATACCCTAAACCACCATTACAGAATTAGTAATCATAAGCATTTGTGGGGTAACATATAGGTCTGGGAGATAAACCGCAGTTGCATGTTTAAGAAAATTAAGGGGTACATGTCTATAGGTGCTTTGTGTCAATCTGACTATAGCTCATAGTCAATGTTGCCAGGGAAAATGTTCGGTTTACCCTACAAGGACAAAAAAAGTTCCCTACTTTCCCATATATTCGCAAACAATTTTCCCTACTATATTTTTCGTTAAATTTAAAAAATTTTACAAAACAAAAATGGTTCTAAGTTCTTTATTATCTTAAAACATGAATATGCAACGTATATAACTTAGAATATAAATTTGGATTACGACCACGGTTGCCACAGTTGGTGGAATTCTACCCAAATTAGTAATCTTTTTTGTTAAATCTCTATAAAAATAAAATTTTGGAAAAAGTTTCTGTAAACAAATTTTTGTGAGAAATTTTTCTATAGAAATAAAATTTTGACAATAAATTCTATAGAAATAAAATTTTGAGAAAAAATTCCACAGAAATAACATTTTTTATAGAAATAATATTTTGAAAAAAATTTCTATAGAAATACAATTTTGACGAAATGTTCTATAGATATAAAATGTTGACAAAATTCTCTTCAGGAATAAAGTTTACCACACATTGCTAAAGATCAAGCCTTGCCGGCTTCTAATTTCCTCCTCTAGAGCCACCAAAATGTACAAATTATTACAAATTGTGTTGAGTGAGTCCTACATTGTGGCCCTACGTCCCTACAAGACGCTAAATATTAGAAAAACCCTACATATAGGGAATTTCCCCTACTTCTAGCAACACTGGCTGTGTTGATATTGCAACTACGGGGTTAGTATGCCACTAATATTGAGCCCATTATTAAAAAAGAGAAAATCGCCCAATTAGTGTGGGTAATAAATACAAATTTGTAAAAATCGAGCAATATTCTTATGTAAGAGCTACAAGTACGTATAAGTACGATCGGCTAGTACATCAAAATTTGAAATTTGAGTAACATTGGTTAATAAATAAGAGTACTATGGTCAAATTTGGGAAAATCGAGCGATGCATATATATGGAAGCTATATCTAAATCTGAACAAATTTGCATAATATTTTGCGGGTTTGATTAATACCGCAAAAGGTTACCTTGTGCAAGATTTGAGTAAGATCAGTTAAGCAATGAGGCCCGTATGGTCAAACATAAGGTTATTAGGGGCGAATTTTTCAAAATCAGGTGATACATATATGGGAGCTATATCTATATCTATATCTATATCTATATCACATATAGTTAGTACTATAGAGGACTGGATCTAGCCAACTTTTAGTAAGATCGGTTAATAAATAAGGGTTCCATGGCCAAATTTGGGAAAATCGTGCTATACATATATATGAGCGCTATATCTAAAACTGGACCGATTTCGATGATTTTTTGCCCATATATTTAGTGCTATAGAAGACTACATTTAGCCAAATTTGGGTAAGATCGGTTGATAAATAAGGGTTTTATGGCCAAATTTAGAAAAATCGGGCGGTACATATATATGGGAGCTATAGCTAAATCTAAACCGATTTCGATGATTTTTTGCACATATAGTTAGTGCTATAGAAGATTATATTTAGCCAACTTTGAGTAAGATCAGTTGATAAATAAAGGTTTTGTGGCCAAATTTGGGAAAATCGGGCGATACATATATATGAGAGCTATATCTAAATCTGAACCGATTTGGATGAAATTTTGCAGACTTGAAGGGCGATGGAGAAGATTACCTTTTGCCAAATTTGGTGACGATCCATTTGAAAAAACGCGCAACGTGACCCCATTTGTCGAAATCGGGCGATACATATATATGGGAGCTATATCTTAAGTTGATCCGATTTCTTCCAAATTCAATAGCGTTCGTCCTTGTGCCCAAAAAACTCCCTGTACCAAATTTCATCAACGTCGGTAAATAATTGCGACCGGAATCCTGTGAACAACAAATACATGGACAGACGGACGGACGGACACCAAGCGCTAGATCGACTCAGGAGGTGATTCTGAGTCGATCGGTATATATTTTATGGGGTCTAAAATCAATATTTCTGGTAGGCACATTTTTTGGCCGATCAAACTTATTATACCCTGACCACTATGTGGTTTAGGGTATAACAACGAACTATTTCAAAACATGCTAAGTCGACTTAGTGTACTCTGGAATGAGGGCATCGATTTGAACTAATGAACATTGAATTAATATTGTATATAAATTATATTGAAAATAAAGTTTGTATTGAATCTTAATCACTTGTAAAGATCATTTGTCATTCTATAGAATTATATTATGCGAATTACCCACAGTCATCATCTTATTAATCTGTTTTCTTAGTAAAGCTAATAAATTTCAGAGTAAGTAGGTATTGATTGGAGAAAGTTAGCGTGAATACTTTCAGAAGTATTAAGAGAATACATGCAAAAAAAATAATTATTTCCTCCCAAAAGAAATTTTAGGCAAATAAATGTCGTTTACCATATACTTTTTGCTGCAAGGAAGTTTGTTTCAAAGAAAAGTAAATACTTTTGGTAATAAACGTTGATTCTTTTACAGGCTGTGAGAACAATTCCATAAAGATTAGCTGAAAAAAAATTATTTTAGCTTTGTGGCTAATTGCATCTACCATCACATCTTTCTCATTTTCACGGGGTTTGTTTCGTTCATAGCATCTTCTCCTGTAATACAAACAATGTAGAGGAAATTATTCGATTTTATAATTTGTTCAAATTTTACCTTTCGCCCGGGCGTAGAATCGAACAGCGGAGAATACAGTTTGTAAGCCAACACTCTATCCACTCGTCCACTTAGCTGTTATTGTCATCAACAGATAATGATCGCTATAGCCATCAAAGCACAAGCAACGCATACGATCAAACAGTTCTATTTATAGAGCATAATTTTAGGTGTCCACGAGCCGATGTAAACTTTATTTGACAGAAACATACCCTTTAGTTGGCCACTTACTTAAAAATAAAACTTTTGAAAACGGAAATAATGCAATTTTACATTTACATTGCAAAAACGAAAATTTTGTAACAAAAAAATGTATTTGCTAATAAAAGTTTCAAATTTTTCGAATAAGAGAATGTTTTCGATATAAGTTTTCCCACCGTTTTTTGCATGTAGTAAAGGTTTTTTTTTAAACCTTTCTAATTTTGTTATATGTAGTAATGAAGTACTCAGCATTTGAACAGATTGGTTGCCACTACAGAGAAAGGAATAAAAACAAGTATATACAGTAGGAAGTTCGGCCGGGCCGACTCTTAAATACTCACCACCATGAATCAAATATAATAGTTTCCTTTGAAAATTTCAGGGGGGGTTTGATGACAGATATTTTCCCAAGCAGATCAGTGCGCCTTCTATACCCTCAATAAGTGAAATCTGTCTATATGGAGGCCTTACCAAATTGACCCATAAAACTAAATCATATACACTTTGTTATGGGTCTAAAATGCCAGTATATTTTCAATTTGTGGCAAATCGGATGAAAACTACAATTTATATAAACCCTAGGAGTTAAAGTACCATTACACCGGACTCCAGGTTCGGTGTGATGGGGGCTATACCAAAACATGGAGTGATACACACAATATTCAGCACATCTAATTGTAGTTCTAGAATCTAGACCCCAAATCGGAGGGCCGGTTTATAAGGGGGTTATATCAAAAACTGTACCGATACTCAATATAGTCGGCACACCTCTTTATGGTCCTAGAATACCTCTAGATTTCCAATTTCAAGCAAATTGGATAAAAACTACACCCTCAAAAAAAATCGCTTCTGTAACATATACTCCCAAACATATTTTGCTTCAAGCATATATATTTTTGGGTATTGCCCAAACATTTATATGTTTGATTTCTTCCAATATAAAGGGTGATTCTTTTGAGGTTAGGATTTTCATGCATTAGTATTTGACAGATCACGTGGGATTTCAGACATGGTGTCAAAGAGAAAGATGCTCAGTATGCTTTGACATTTCATCATGAATAGACTTACTAACGAGCAACGCTTGCAAATCATTGAATTTTATTACCAAAATCAGTGTTCGGTTCGAAATGTGTTTCGCGCTTTACGTCCGATTTATGGTCTACATAATCGACCAAGTGAGCAAACAATTAATGCGATTGTGACCAAGTTTCGCACTCAGTTTACTTTATTGGACATTAAACCAACCACACGAATGCGTACAGTGCGTACAGAAGAGAATATTGCGTCTGTTTCTGAGAGTGTTGCTGAAGACCGTGAAATGTCGATTCGTCGCCGTTCGCAGCAATTGGGTTTGTGTTATTCGACCACATGGAAGATTTTACGCAAAGATCTTGGTGTAAAACCGTATAAAATACAGCTCGTGCAAGAACTGAAGCCGAACGATCTGCCACAACGTCGAATTTTCAGTGAATGGGCCCTAGAAAAGTTGGCAGAAAATCCGCTTTTTTATCGACAAATTTTGTTCAGCGATGAGGCTCATTTCTGGTTGAATGGTTACGTAAATAAGCAAAATTGCCGCATTTGGAGTGAAGAGCAACCAGAAGCCGTTCAAGAACTGCCCATGCATCCCCAAAAATGCACTGTTTGGTGTGGTTTGTACGCTGGTGGAATCATTGGACCGTATTTTTTCAAAGATGCTGTTGGACGCAACGTTACGGTGAATGGCGATCGCTATCGTTCGATGCTAACAAACTTTTTGTTGCCAAAAATGGAAGAACTGAACTTGGTTGACATGTGGTTTCAACAAGATGGCGCTACATGCCACACAGCTCGCGATTCTATGGCCATTTTGAGGGAAAACTTCGGAGAACAATTCATCTCAAGAAATGGACCGGTAAGTTGGCCACCAAGATCATGCGATTTGACGCCTTTAGACTATTTTTTGTGGGGCTACGTCAAGTCTAAAGTCTACAGAAATAAGCCAGCAACTATTCCAGCTTTGGAAGACAACATTTCCGAAGAAATTCGGGCTATTCCGGCCGAAATGCTCGAAAAAGTTGCCCAAAATTGGACTTTCCGAATGGACCACCTAAGACGCAGCCGCGGTCAACATTTAAATGAAATTATCTTCAAAAAGTAAATGTCATGGACCAATCTAACGTTTCAAATAAAGAACCGATGAGATTTTGCAAATTTTATGCGTTTTTTTTTTAAAAAAAGTTATCAAGCTCTTAACAAATCACCCTTTATAATATGTTTGAAAGCATATTGGTCTAAACAATATAATATGTTTGGGAAGTGTAAGTTCCAAACATTTTGTATTTTTCCATCCAAATTCAATAATGTTGTCTTCCAAACAACTATATGTTCTTATGTGAACATATAATATGTTTGGAAACATTTTGAACCCAAAAATATTATATGCTTAGAAGAATTTTCTCCCAAAGAAGATTGTGCTCAAATTTTTTTTCTGCCTAATTGCATATTCCCTCACATTTTTCTCACTTTTTAGAAGAAATTATTATATTTTATAATTTTTTTTTTAATTTTACCTTTTGCCGGACGGGGATTCGAACAGCGGACCACACAGTTTGTAAGCCAGCACATTAGCCACTGGCCTACGTAGCTGTTATGGTCATCAAGAGATAATTATCGTTATAAGTTATATTTATATAGCATAGCTTGCGGCGCCCACGAGCCGGTGCAAACATAACATTGTTAAACATACATTTGTTGGCAGCGTGGAGCAGTTGTTGGTCGTCCGCCTTGCGTGACAGGGGACCTGGGTTCGATCCCTGCTTCGACCAACACCATTTTTTTTAAATATATTTTTTAACATATATTCCAGATACGTTCGGAAGTTCCCGAAAAGGTGTTCAGCATTACATACTATTATATTAAATTTTTACTACGAAATTGTAAAGTGTGTTTTATAAAAGACTTAAAGTCAGAAAAGAAAAGTGCTTGATATAAACGAAATGGACTGAGTTCAAATCAAATATTATTTTTTTATTGCAACAATAAAAATTGTGTAACAAATAAAGGTTTTTGTATACAAGTTTAAAATGTTCGAAGAAATTCAAAAACTCTTACAAAAGAAGAACGTGAAGTCGAGTATATATAAATATTTTTCCATCGAATCCTAAGGTTAACGATAACCATTCAAAAGCACATTATATTTAAATTCTAAACAGTAATTTTAAAACAGCATATAAATTTATTTTGGTGTGAACAATTGTTTGCTAGCATGTTACACCATTGATTTAGAAATACAAATAAATATGAATTTTTATTAACGAATAATTTTGTACTTAATTTAATTCTTAAGGCCGGTATAAAGTTGGCATTTTCGCCTTAAAATGGCCATGTTTACCCTTTTACTTTTCTTTAATAATTTCTTTTAAAGAAAATAAACTTATTCAATTGTTGCTTTGGATCTTTCCCCACCATGTTATAATTCAATTGGAAAAAGTTGTAATGTTATTCTGGTTTTGCCGCTAAAATGAGAAATAATTTTAGGGGCAAAACTCGAACTCAATGCCCACTTTTATTTTCGAAAAAATCCGTCAACTCCTCTTGGACTACTCATTAATAAAGAGGAACTAATCTTTGTTTTTATAGATTTTCAAAGGTCGATACTTTCAATGAAGTCGTGTTGTCGTTATAATTAAGTGATTTGACTTAAAAATGGGTATCATAACATGAAAGAACAAATTTTGGACTAAGGTCAACTTGACTTAATAATTCAGAAAAATTCTTTAAAATTAATGAAACTGTCTTTAAATTTGTTGCATTTTTGCATCTTGACTACAAGGCAAAAATCATTAAAAAAATAGGATATGTTTTTCAATACTTTATTTAAAAGACATTTTTTACTTGAAACATAGCATAATTTTTACTGGAAGTCTTGTTTTTAACGGACATTTTATAGCATATGAAAAAAAGCTGAAAAAGCGAAAAATTGAAATGTGCTTCGTAGAGTCAAGTACACAAAACCCATTTAAAAGAGAGTTGTGTCTTAAAAATTGTTAAAGTGGAGACACAATCTTTGGAACCGGACATGCTTTTTGTTCAGTGTATAGTGCCCTTTCGTTAGTTTTTATGAAGATCCCTTTAATTACCTTTGTTTGAATATTTTGACTTACTCGTCCTACGTTCCGATTTGTTTTGACGAAACAAAAAAATTGTGCCCGTAATGCGAAAATGATAAATAAAACTCATGCTCTTTTTTTTTCAAATATATTTTATCTTGGTTCCGAATGAATTTTCTCTCTGAATACTCATTTTAATATTTTACTTAAGCATATACAATTTTTGGCGAAGTCTAATATCACAACATATATATTTTTACTCATAATATGTAAATTTATACTTGTTTATATTCACACATAGTATTTTTCCTATATTTAATGAAATTTTCTTTGTGTATATATATTTGTAATGCGCCAATTGGTTACTTTCATTATTTTACTTCCAGCATACACTTTGTCTCTCTTTGTAAACACATATATGTTTATGGGCTAAATATTATTCTAAATTAATATCTGTTTGCATCCAAGCATATTATATTTACAAACATTTTATGTCCCAAACATAATATGTTCTAACATATTAACATATATGTCCCAAACATATGCTAGTTTATGAACATTAACTCAAAATACTCAAAAATATTGTGTTTAAAAATTTGAGTTCCAAACATATAATGTTTATACCCAAACATATGAAAAACAGTCTTTTTCGTCCGTGTACAGATTCTAGAAGCCTCTTGGGTAAATCTGGAGATCGGTCTATATGGGGGCTATATCGAAACATGGTCCGATAATCATCATTTTCAGCAAACCTTTTTTTCCTAGAATACCTCTAGATTTCCAATTTCAGGCAAATTGGGTAAAAATTACGGATTCTAGAAGCCCAAGAAGTAAAATCGAGAGATCGGTTTATATGGGGACTATATCAAGACATGGTCCAATAATCACCATTTTCGGCACACCTCTTTAAGGTCCTAGAATACTTCTAGATTTCCGATTTGAGGCAAATTGGGAAAACACTACGAATTATAGAAGACCAAGAAGTAAAATCGGGAGATCGGTCTATATGGTGGCTATATCAAAACATGGACTGATACACCCCATTTTCGGCACACCTCTTTATGGTCCTAGAATACCTCTAGATTTCCAATTTCAGGCAAATCGGATAGAAAATACATTTTCAGACGCCCAAGAAGCAAAATCTGGAAATCGGTCCATATGGGGGCTATACCAAAATATGGACCGATAGGCACCATTTTCGGTACAACTTTTGATGGTCCTAAAATACTTCTAGATTTCCAATTTCAGGCATATTGGATAAAAAATAAGGTTTTTATAAGCCCAAACCCCAAATCGGGAGGTCGGATTATATGGGGACTATATCAAAACTTGGACCGATATAGCCCATCTTCTGCCTGCAAACAAAAGACGTATCTTTTTCTTGTTTTTTTTGTTTGGTAGTGGGTATAAAAACAATAACAATTGGAATGTATGCAGTTCGATTCTCCGTATGGTTAAAGGTAAAAGATTAAAAAAATTATAAAATCGATTATTTGCATTAACAGGTTGGCTGATAAGTCCCCGGTCTGACACATAGATGGCGTCGCTAGTATTAAATGCATATTATTTTTATATAGTACCAACCTTCAAATGATTCGTGTCAAAATTGACGTCTGTAAGTCAATTAGTTTGTGAGATAGAGCGTCGTTTGTTAAGCAACTTTTGTTATTGTGAAAAAAATGAAAAAAAGGAATTTCGTGTTTCAATAAAATACTGTTTTCTGAAGGGAAAAATACGGTGGAAGCAAAAACTTGGCTTGGTAATGAGTTTCCTGACTCTGTCCCAGGGAAATCAACAATAATTGATTGGTATGCAAAATTCAAGCGTGGTGAAATGAGCACAGAGGACCGTGAACGCAGTCGACGCCCGAAAGAGGTGGTTACCGACGAAAACATCAAAAAATCCACAAAATGAATTTGAATGAGCGTAAAATGAAGTTGATCGAGATACCAGAGGCCTTAAAGATATCAAAGGAACGTGTTGGTCATATCAATTTCATCAATATTTGGATATGCTGAAGCTCTGTGCAAAATGGGTGCAGCGCGAACCCACATTTGACCAAAAACAACAACGTGTTGATGATTCTGAGCGGTGTTTGCAGCTGTTAATTCGTAATACACCCGAGTTTTTCCGTCGATATGTGACAATGGATGAAACTTGGCTCCATCACTACACTCCTGAGTCCAATCGACAGTCGGCTGAGTGGACAGCGACCGGTGAACCGTCTCCGAAGCGTGGAAAGACTCAAAAGTCCGCTGGCAAAGTAACGGCCTCTGTTTTTTGGGATGTGCATGGAATAATTTTTATCGATTATCTTGAGAAGGAAAAAACCATAAACAGTAACTATTATATGGCGTTATTGAAGCGTTTGAAGATCGAAATCGCGGCAAAACGGCCACATATGAAGAAGAAAAAAGTGTTGTTCCACCCAGACAACGCACCGTGCCACAAGTCATTGAGAACTATGGCAAAAATGCATGAATTGGGCTTTGAATTGCTTCCCCACCCACCGTATTCTCCAGATCTGGCCCCCAGCGATTTTTTCTTGTTCTCAGTCCTCAAAGGATGCTCGCAGGGAAAATATTTGGCTGCAATGAAGAGGTGATCGCCGAAACTGAGGCCTATTTTGAGGCAAAACCGAAGGAGTACTACCAAAATGGTATCAAAAAATTGGAAGGTCGTTATAATCGTTGTATCGCTCTTGAAGGGAACTATGTTGAATAATAAAAACGAATTTTGACAAAAAAAAAATGTGTTTTTCTTTGTTAGACCGGGGACTTATCAGCCAACCTGTTAAATAAACAATTGAGTGAAGATATGATGGAAGATGCAATTAGCCACAAAATTAAAAAAAAATCATTCAAACAGTGAATGTTTATCACAAAAAGTCAATACTTTTGTTCAAAATTAAGCTTACGGAAAACAAACAACTATAGTTGTTTGTCTAAAACTTAAACTTAAATTTTAGACAAAGAATTAAATTACATTAACTAAACATTAAATGTTAAAATAGGGAGC